>NC_071481.1:9993250-10140224 GCF_028500815.1 Rissa tridactyla | reverse complement strand
GGGTGGTTTTGAGGCTGAAGGCAGCAGGAAAGCCCGCAGCCCCCAGGTGTGTGGGGCTACGCAAGCGATTCCCAAAGACCTTTAGAACGAGGCATAGTTTTCCCTGCTGGCTCTTTGGGCGGGGACCCATCTGCACCCATATGGCAATTTTTGTGTCTGACGTGGCACCAAGTGGGAAAGGGTGGTGTCGAGCCTGAAGGCAGCAGGAAAGCCCGCAGCCCCCAGGTCTGTGCGGCTACGCAAGTGGTTCCCAAAGAGCTTTAGAACAAGGCATAATTTTCCCTGATGGCTCTTTGGGCGGGGAACCCATCTCCAGCTGTACGGCCATTATTATTCCTGGCACGGCGCCAAGTGGGAAAGGGTGGTTTTGAGGCTGAAGGCAGCAGGAAAGCCCGCAGCCCCCAGGTCTGTGGGACTACGCAAGCGGTTCCCAAAGAGCTTTAGAAAAAGGCATAGTTTTCCCTGCTGGCTCTTTGGGCGTGGGACCCATGTCCAGCCGTATGGCCATTATTGTGCCTGGCACGGCGCCAAGTGGGAAAGGGTGGTGTCGAGGCTGAAGGCAGCAGGAAGGCCCGCAGCTCCCAGGTCTGTGGGGCTACGCAAGCGGTTCCCAAAGAGCTTTAGAACAAGGCATAGTTTTCCCTGCTGGCTCTTTGGGCGTGGCACCCATCTCCAGCCGTATGGCCATTTTTGTGCCTGGCGCGGCGCCAAGTGGGAAAGGGTGGTTTTGAGGCTGAAGGCAGCAGGAAGGCCCGCAGCCCCCAGGTCTGTGGGGCTATGCAAGCGGTTCCCAAAGAGCTTTAGAACAAGGCATAGTTTTCCCTGCTGGCTCTTTGGGCGGGGGACCCATCTCCAGCCATATGGCCATTTTTGTGCCTGGCGCGGTGCCCAGTGGGAAAGGGTGGTTTTGAGGCTGAAGGCAGCAGGAAAGCCTGCAGCCCCCAGGTCTGTGGGGCTACGCAAGCGGTTCCCAAAGAGCCTTAGAACAAGGCATAGTTTTCCCTGCTGGCTCTTTGGGCGGGGGACCCATCTCCAGCCGTATGCCCATTTTTGTCCCTAGCGCGGCGCCAAGTGGGAAAGGTTGGTGTCGAGGCTGAAGGCAGCAGGAAGGCCCGCAGCCCCCAGGTCTGTGGGGCTACGAAAGCGGTTCCCAAAGGGCCTTAGAACGAGGCATAGTTTTCCCTGCTGGCTCTTTGGGAAGGGGACCCATGTCCATCCGTATAGCCATTTTTGTGCCGGGCGCGGGGCCAAGTGGGAAAGGGTGGTTTTGAGGTTGAAGGCAGCAGCAAAGTCTGCAGCCCCCAGGTCTGTGGGGCTACGCAAGCGGTTCCCAAAGAGCTTTAGAACAAGGCATAGTTTTCCCTGCTGGCTCTTTGGGCGGGGGACCCATCTCCAGCCGTACGGCCATTTTTGTGCCTGGCGCGATGCCAATTGGGAAAGGGTGGTGTCGAGGCTGAAGGCAGCAGGAAGGCCCGCAGCCCCCAGGTCTGTGGGGCTACGCAAGCGGTTCCCAAAGAGCTTTAGAACAAGGCATAGTTTTCCGTGCTGGCTCTTTGGGCTCGGGACCAACCTCCAGCCATATGGCCATTTTTGTGCCTAGCGAGCGCCCAGAGGGAAAGGGTGGTTTTGAGGCTGAAGGCAGCAGGAAAGCCTGCATCCCCCAGGTCTGTGGGACTACGCAAGCGGTTCCCAAAGAGCTTTAGAACAAGGCATAGTTTTCCCTGCTGGCTCTTTGGGCGGGGGACCTATCTCCAGCCATTTGGCCCCTTATGTGCCTGGCGCGGCGCCAAGTGGGAAAGGGTAGATTTGCAGCTGAAGGCAGCAGGAAAGCCTGCAGCCCCCAGGTCTGTGTGGCTACGCAAGCGGTTCCCAAAGAGCTTTAGAACAAGGCAGATTTTTCCCTGCTGGCTCCTTGGGCGGGGTACCCATCTCCAGCCGTACGGCCATTTTTACTCCTGGCGCGGTGCCAAGTGGGAAACGGTGGTTTTGAGGCTGAAGGCAGCAGGAAGGCCCGCAGCCCCCAGGTCTGTGGGGCTACGCAAGCGGTTCCCAAAGAGCTGTAGAACAAGGCATAGTTTTCCCTGCTGGCTCTTTGGGCGGGGGACCCATCTCCAGCCATATGGCCATTTTTGTGCCTGGCGTGGTGCCCAGAGGGAAAAGATGGTGTTGAGGCTGAAGGCAGCAGGAAAGCCCGCAGCCCCCAGGTCTGTGGGGCTACGCAAGCGCTTCCCAAAGAGCTTTAGAACAAGGCATAGTTTTCCCTGCTGGCTCTTTGGGCGGGGGACCCATCTCCAGCCGTATGGCCATTTTTGTGCCTAGCGCGGCGCCAAGTGGGAAAGGGTGGTGTCGAGGCTGAAGGCAGCAGGAAAGCCCGCAGCCCCCAGGTCTGTGGGGCTACGAAAGCGGTTCCCAAAGGGCCTTAGAACAAGGCATAGTTTTCCCTGCTGGCTCTTTGGGCGTGGGACCCATCTCCAGCCGTACGGCCATTTTTACTCCTGGCGCGATGCCAATTGGGAAAGGGTGGTGTCGAGGCTGAAGGCAGCAGGAAGGCCCGCAGCCCCCAGGTCTGTGGGGCTACGCAAGCGGTTCCCAAAGAGCTTTAGAACAAGGCATAGTTTTCCCGGCTGGCTCTTTGGGCTCGGGACCCACCTCCAGCCATATGGCCATTTTTGTGCCTAGCGCAGCGCCCAGAGGGAAAGGGTGGTTTTGAGGCTGAAGGCAGCAGGAAAGCCTGCAGCCCCCAGGTCTGTGGGACTACGCAAGCGGTTCCCAAAGAGCTTTAGACAAAGGCATAGTTTTCCCTGGTGGCTCTTTGGGCGGGGGACCTATCTCCAGCCATATGGCCCTTTATGTGCCTGGCGCGGCGCCAAGTGTGAAAGGGTAGATTTGCAGCTGAAGGCAGCAGGAAGGCCCGCAGCCCCCAGGTCTGTGGGATAACGCAAGCGGTTCCCAAAGAGCTTTAGAACAAGGCATAGTTTTCACTGCTGGCTCTTTGGGCGTGGCACCCATCTCCAGCCGTATGGCCATTTTTGTGCCTGGCGCGGCGCCAAGTGGGAAAGGGTGGCTTTGAGGCTGAAGGCAGCAGGAAGGCCCGCAGCTCCCAGGTCTGTGGGGCTACGCAAGTGGTTCCCAAAGAGCTTTAGAACAAGGCAGAGTTTTCCCTGCTGGCTCCTTGGGCGGGGGACCCATCTCCAGCCGTACGGCCATTTTTACTCCTGGCGCGGCGCCAAGTGGGAAAGGGTGGTTTTGAGGCTGAAGGCAGCAGGAAGGCCCGCAGCCCCCAGGTCTGTGGGGCTATGCAAGCGGTTCCCAAAGAGCTTTAGAACAAGGCATAGTTTTCCCTGCTGGCTCTTTGGGCGGGGGACCCATCTCCAGCCATATGGCCATTTTTGTGCCTGGCGCGGTGCCCAGTGGGAAAGGGTGGTTTTGAGGCTGAAGGCAGCAGGAAAGCCTGCAGCCCCCAGGTCTGTGGGGCTACGCAAGCGGTTCCCAAAGAGCCTTAGAACAAGGCATAGTTTTCCCTGCTGGCTCTTTGGGCGGGGGACCCATCTCCAGCCGTATGCCCATTTTTGTGCCTAGCGCGGCGCCAAGTGGGAAAGGTTGGTGTCGAGGCTGAAGGCAGCACGAAAGCCCGCAGCCCCCAGGTCTGTGGGGCTACGAAAGCCGTTCCCAAAGGGCCTTAGAACGAGGCATAGTTTTCCCTGCTGGCTCTTTGGGAAGGGGACCCATGTCCATCCGTATAGCCATTTTTGTGCCGGGCGCGGGGCCAAGTGGGAAAGGGTGGTTTTGAGGTTGAAGGCAGCAGCAAAGTCTGCAGCCCCCAGGTCTGTGGGGCTACGCAAGCGGTTCCCAAAGACCTTTAGAACAAGGCATAGTTTTCCCTGCTGGCTCTTTGGGCGGGGGACCCATCTCCAGCCGTACGGCCATTTTTGTGCCTGGCGCGATGCCAATTGGGAAAGGGTGGTGTCGAGGCTGAAGGCAGCAGGAAGGCCCGCAGCCCCCAGGTCTGTGGGGCTACGCAAGCGGTTCCCAAAGAGCTTTAGAACAAGGCATAGTTTTCCGTGCTGGCTCTTTGGGCTCGGGACCCACCTCCAGCCATATGGCCATTTTTGTGCCTAGCGCAGCGCCCAGAGGGAAAGGGTGGTTTTGAGGCTGAAGGCAGCAGGAAAGCCTGCAGCCCCCAGGTCTGTGGGGCTACGCAAGCGGTTCCCAAAGACCTTTAGAACAAGGCATAGTTTTCCCTGCTGGCTCTTTGGGCGGGGGACCCATCTCCAGCTGTACGGCCATTTTTGTGCCTGGCGCGATGCCAATTGGGAAAGGGTGGTGTCGAGGCTGAAGGCAGCAGGAAGGCCCGCAGCCCCCAGGTCTGTGGGGCTACGCAAGCGGTTCCCAAAGAGCTTTAGAACAAGGCATAGTTTTCCGTGCTGGCTCTTTGGGCTCGGGACCAACCTCCAGCCATATGGCCATTTTTGTGCCTAGCGCAGCGCCCAGAGGGAAAGGGTGGTTTTGAGGCTGAAGGCAGCAGGAAAGCCTGCATCCCCCAGGTCTGTGGGACTACGCAAGCGGTTCCCAAAGAGCTTTAGAACAAGGCATAGTTTTCCCTGCTGGCTCTTTGGGCGGGGTACCCATCTCCAGCCGTACGGCCATTTTTACTCCTGGCGCGGTGCCAAGTGGGAAACGGTGGTTTTGAGGCTGAAGGCAGCAGGAAGGCCCGCAGCCCCCAGGTCTGTGGGGCTACGCAAGCGGTTCCCAAAGAGCTGTAGAACAAGGCATAGTTTTCCCTGCTGGCTCTTTGGGCGGGGGACCCATCTCCAGCCATATGGCCATTTTTGTGCCTGGCGTGGTGCCCAGAGGGAAAAGATGGTGTTGAGGCTGAAGGCAGCAGGAAAGCCCGCAGCCCCCAGGTCTGTGGGGCTACGCAAGCGCTTCCCAAAGAGCTTTAGAACAAGGCATAGTTTTCCCTGCTGGCTCTTTGGGCGGGGGACCCATCTCCAGCCGTATGGCCATTTTTGTGCCTAGCGCGGCGCCAAGTGGGAAAGGGTGGTGTCGAGGCTGAAGGCAGCAGGAAAGCCCGCAGCCCCCAGGTCTGTGGGGCTACGAAAGCGGTTCCCAAAGGGCCTTAGAACAAGGCATAGTTTTCCCTGCTGGCTCTTTGGGCGTGGGACCCATCTCCAGCCGTACGGCCATTTTTACTCCTGGCGCGATGCCAATTGGGAAAGGGTGGTGTCGAGGCTGAAGGCAGCAGGAAGGCCCGCAGCCCCCAGGTCTGTGGGGCTACGCAAGCGGTTCCCAAAGAGCTTTAGAACAAGGCATAGTTTTCCCGGCTGGCTCTTTGGGCTCGGGACCCACCTCCAGCCATATGGCCATTTTTGTGCCTAGCGCAGCGCCCAGAGGGAAAGGGTGGTTTTGAGGCTGAAGGCAGCAGGAAAGCCTGCAGCCCCCAGGTCTGTGGGACTACGCAAGCGGTTCCCAAAGAGCTTTAGACAAAGGCATAGTTTTCCCTGGTGGCTCTTTGGGCGGGGGACCTATCTCCAGCCATATGGCCCTTTATGTGCCTGGCGCGGCGCCAAGTGTGAAAGGGTAGATTTGCAGCTGAAGGCAGCAGGAAAGCCCGCAGCCCCCAGGTCTGTGGGGCTACGAAAGCGGTTCCCAAAGAGCTTTAGAACAAGGCATAGTTTTCCCTGCTGGCTCTTTGGGCGTGGGACCCATCTCCAGCCGTATGGCCATTATTGTGCCTGGCACGGCGCCAAGTGGGAAAGGGTGGTGTCGAGGCTGAAGGCAGCAGGAAGGCCCGCAGCCCCCAGGTCTGTGGGATAACGCACGCGGTTCCCAAAGAGCTTTAGAACAAGGCATAGTTTTCCCTGCTGGCTCTTTGGGCGTGGCACCCATCTCCAGCCGTATGGCCATTTTTGTGCCTGGCGCGGCGCCAAGTGGGAAAGGGTGGCTTTGAGGCTGAAGGCAGCAGGAAGGCCCGCAGCTCCCAGGTCTGTGGGGCTACGCAAGTGGTTCCCAAAGAGCTTTAGAACAAGGCAGAGTTTTCCCTGCTGGCTCCTTGGGCGGGGGACCCATCTCCAGCCGTACGGCCATTTTTACTCCTGGCGCGGCGCCAAGTGGGAAAGGGTGGTTTTGAGGCTGAAGGCAGCAGGAAGGCCCGCAGCCCCCAGGTCTGTGGGGCTATGCAAGCGGTTCCCAAAGAGCTTTAGAACAAGGCATAGTTTTCCCTGCTGGCTCTTTGGGCGGGGGACCCATCTCCAGCCATATGGCCATTTTTGTGCCTGGCGCGGTGCCCAGTGGGAAAGGGTGGTTTTGAGGCTGAAGGCAGCAGGAAAGCCTGCAGCCCCCAGGTCTGTGGGGCTACGCAAGCGGTTCCCAAAGAGCCTTAGAACAAGGCATAGTTTTCCCTGCTGGCTCTTTGGGCGGGGGACCCATCTCCAGCCGTATGCCCATTTTTGTGCCTAGCGCGGCGCCAAGTGGGAAAGGTTGGTGTCGAGGCTGAAGGCAGCACGAAAGCCCGCAGCCCCCAGGTCTGTGGGGCTACGAAAGCCGTTCCCAAAGGGCCTTAGAACGAGGCATAGTTTTCCCTGCTGGCTCTTTGGGAAGGGGACCCATGTCCATCCGTATAGCCATTTTTGTGCCGGGCGCGGGGCCAAGTGGGAAAGGGTGGTTTTGAGGTTGAAGGCAGCAGGAAAGCCTGCAGCCCCCAGGTCTGTGGGGCTACGCAAGCGGTTCCCAAAGACCTTTAGAACAAGGCATAGTTTTCCCTGCTGGCTCTTTGGGCGGGGGACCCATCTCCAGCCGTACGGCCATTTTTGTGCCTGGCGCGATGCCAATTGGGAAAGGGTGGTGTCGAGGCTGAAGGCAGCAGGAAGGCCCGCAGCCCCCAGGTCTGTGGGGCTACGCAAGCGGTTCCCAAAGAGCTTTAGAACAAGGCATAGTTTTCCGTGCTGGCTCTTTGGGCTCGGGACCAACCTCCAGCCATATGGCCATTTTTGTGCCTAGCGCAGCGCCCAGAGGGAAAGGGTGGTTTTGAGGCTGAAGGCAGCAGGAAAGCCTGCAGCCCCCAGGTCTGTGGGACTACGCAAGCGGTTCCCAAAGAGCTTTAGAACAAGGCATAGTTTTCCCTGCTGGCTCTTTGGGCGGGGGACCTATCTCCAGCCATTTGGCCCCTTATGTGCCTGGCGCGGCGCCAAGTGGGAAAGGGTAGATTTGCAGCTGAAGGCAGCAGGAAAGCCTGCAGCCCCCAGGTCTGTGTGGCTACGCAAGCGGTTCCCAAAGAGCTTTAGAACAAGGCAGATTTTTCCCTGCTGGCTCCTTGGGCGGGGTACCCATCTCCAGCCGTACGGCCATTTTTACTCCTGGCGCGGTGCCAAGTGGGAAACGGTGGTTTTGAGGCTGAAGGCAGCAGGAAGGCCCGCAGCCCCCAGGTCTGTGGGGCTACGCAAGCGGTTCCCAAAGAGCTGTAGAACAAGGCATAGTTTTCCCTGCTGGCTCTTTGGGCGGGGGACCCATCTCCAGCCATATGGCCATTTTTGTGCCTGGCGTGGTGCCCAGAGGGAAAAGATGGTGTTGAGGCTGAAGGCAGCAGGAAAGCCCGCAGCCCCCAGGTCTGTGGGGCTACGCAAGCGCTTCCCAAAGAGCTTTAGAACAAGGCATAGTTTTCCCTGCTGGCTCTTTGGGCGGGGGACCCATCTCCAGCCGTATGGCCATTTTTGTGCCTAGCGCGGCGCCAAGTGGGAAAGGGTGGTGTCGAGGCTGAAGGCAGCAGGAAAGCCCGCAGCCCCCAGGTCTGTGGGGCTACGAAAGCGGTTCCCAAAGGGCCTTAGAACAAGGCATAGTTTTCCCTGCTGGCTCTTTGGGCGTGGGACCCATCTCCAGCCGTACGGCCATTTTTACTCCTGGCGCGATGCCAATTGGGAAAGGGTGGTGTCGAGGCTGAAGGCAGCAGGAAGGCCCGCAGCCCCCAGGTCTGTGGGGCTACGCAAGCGGTTCCCAAAGAGCTTTAGAACAAGGCATAGTTTTCCCGGCTGGCTCTTTGGGCTCGGGACCCACCTCCAGCCATATGGCCATTTTTGTGCCTAGCGCAGCGCCCAGAGGGAAAGGGTGGTTTTGAGGCTGAAGGCAGCAGGAAAGCCTGCAGCCCCCAGGTCTGTGGGACTACGCAAGCGGTTCCCAAAGAGCTTTAGACAAAGGCATAGTTTTCCCTGGTGGCTCTTTGGGCGGGGGACCTATCTCCAGCCATATGGCCCTTTATGTGCCTGGCGCGGCGCCAAGTGTGAAAGGGTAGATTTGCAGCTGAAGGCAGCAGGAAAGCCCGCAGCCCCCAGGTCTGTGGGGCTACGAAAGCGGTTCCCAAAGAGCTTTAGAACAAGGCATAGTTTTCCCTGCTGGCTCTTTGGGCGTGGGACCCATCTCCAGCCGTATGGCCATTATTGTGCCTGGCACGGCGCCAAGTGGGAAAGGGTGGTGTCGAGGCTGAAGGCAGCAGGAAGGCCCGCAGCCCCCAGGTCTGTGGGATAACGCAAGCGGTTCCCAAAGAGCTTTAGAACAAGGCATAGTTTTCCCTGCTGGCTCTTTGGGCGTGGCACCCATCTCCAGCCGTATGGCCATTTTTGTGCCTGGCGCGGCGCCAAGTGGGAAAGGGTGGCTTTGAGGCTGAAGGCAGCAGGAAGGCCCGCAGCTCCCAGGTCTGTGGGGCTACGCAAGTGGTTCCCAAAGAGCTTTAGAACAAGGCAGAGTTTTCCCTGCTGGCTCCTTGGGCGGGGGACCCATCTCCAGCCGTACGGCCATTTTTACTCCTGGCGCGGCGCCAAGTGGGAAAGGGTGGTTTTGAGGCTGAAGGCAGCAGGAAGGCCCGCAGCCCCCAGGTCTGTGGGGCTATGCAAGCGGTTCCCAAAGAGCTTTAGAACAAGGCATAGTTTTCCCTGCTGGCTCTTTGGGCGGGGGACCCATCTCCAGCCATATGGCCATTTTTGTGCCTGGCGCGGTGCCCAGTGGGAAAGGGTGGTTTTGAGGCTGAAGGCAGCAGGAAAGCCTGCAGCCCCCAGGTCTGTGGGGCTACGCAAGCGGTTCCCAAAGAGCCTTAGAACAAGGCATAGTTTTCCCTGCTGGCTCTTTGGGCGGGGGACCCATCTCCAGCCGTATGCCCATTTTTGTGCCTAGCGCGGCGCCAAGTGGGAAAGGTTGGTGTCGAGGCTGAAGGCAGCACGAAAGCCCGCAGCCCCCAGGTCTGTGGGGCTACGAAAGCCGTTCCCAAAGGGCCTTAGAACGAGGCATAGTTTTCCCTGCTGGCTCTTTGGGAAGGGGACCCATGTCCATCCGTATAGCCATTTTTGTGCCGGGCGCGGGGCCAAGTGGGAAAGGGTGGTTTTGAGGTTGAAGGCAGCAGCAAAGTCTGCAGCCCCCAGGTCTGTGGGGCTACGCAAGCGGTTCCCAAAGACCTTTAGAACAAGGCATAGTTTTCCCTGCTGGCTCTTTGGGCGGGGGACCCATCTCCAGCCGTACGGCCATTTTTGTGCCTGGCGCGATGCCAATTGGGAAAGGGTGGTGTCGAGGCTGAAGGCAGCAGGAAGGCCCGCAGCCCCCAGGTCTGTGGGGCTACGCAAGCGGTTCCCAAAGAGCTTTAGAACAAGGCATAGTTTTCCGTGCTGGCTCTTTGGGCTCGGGACCCACCTCCAGCCATATGGCCATTTTTGTGCCTAGCGCAGCGCCCAGAGGGAAAGGGTGGTTTTGAGGCTGAAGGCAGCAGGAAAGCCTGCAGCCCCCAGGTCTGTGGGACTACGCAAGCGGTTCCCAAAGAGCTTTAGAACAAGGCATAGTTTTCCCTGCTGGCTCTTTGGGCGGGGGACCTATCTCCAGCCATTTGGCCCCTTATGTGCCTGGCGCGGCGCCAAGTGGGAAAGGGTAGATTTGCAGCTGAAGGCAGCAGGAAAGCCTGCAGCCCCCAGGTCTGTGTGGCTACGCAAGCGGTTCCCAAAGAGCTTTAGAACAAGGCAGATTTTTCCCTGCTGGCTCCTTGGGCGGGGTACCCATCTCCAGCCGTACGGCCATTTTTACTCCTGGCGCGGTGCCAAGTGGGAAACGGTGGTTTTGAGGCTGAAGGCAGCAGGAAGGCCCGCAGCCCCCAGGTCTGTGGGGCTACGCAAGCGGTTCCCAAAGAGCTTTAGAACAAGGCATAGTTTTCCCTGCTGGCTCTTTGGGCGGGGGACCCATCTCCAGCCATATGGCCATTTTTGTGCCTGGCGTGGTGCCCAGAGGGAAAAGATGGTGTTGAGGCTGAAGGCAGCAGGAAAGCCCGCAGCCCCCAGGTCTGTGGGGCTACGCAAGCGCTTCCCAAAGAGCTTTAGAACAAGGCATAGTTTTCCCTGCTGGCTCTTTGGGCGGGGGACCCATCTCCAGCCGTATGGCCATTTTTGTGCCTAGCGCGGCGCCAAGTGGGAAAGGGTGGTGTCGAGGCTGAAGGCAGCAGGAAAGCCCGCAGCCCCCAGGTCTGTGGGGCTACGAAAGCGGTTCCCAAAGGGCCTTAGAACAAGGCATAGTTTTCCCTGCTGGCTCTTTGGGCGTGGGACCCATCTCCAGCCGTACGGCCATTTTTACTCCTGGCGCGATGCCAATTGGGAAAGGGTGGTGTCGAGGCTGAAGGCAGCAGGAAGGCCCGCAGCCCCCAGGTCTGTGGGGCTACGCAAGCGGTTCCCAAAGAGCTTTAGAACAAGGCATAGTTTTCCCGGCTGGCTCTTTGGGATCGGGACCCACCTCCAGCCATATAGCCATTTTTGTGCCTAGCGCAGCGCCCAGAGGGAAAGGGTGGTTTTGAGGCTGAAGGCAGCAGGAAAGCCTGCAGCCCCCAGGTCTGTGGGACTACGCAAGCGGTTCCCAAAGAGCTTTAGACAAAGGCATAGTTTTCCCTGGTGGCTCTTTGGGCGGGGGACCTATCTCCAGCCATATGGCCCTTTATGTGCCTGGCGCGGCGCCAAGTGTGAAAGGGTAGATTTGCAGCTGAAGGCAGCAGGAAAGCCCGCAGCCCCCAGGTCTGTGGGGCTACGAAAGCGGTTCCCAAAGGGCCTTAGAACGAGGCATAGTTTTCCCTGCTGGCTCTTTGGGCGTGGGACCCATCTCCAGCCGTACGGCCATTTTTGTCCCTAGCGCGATGCCAATTGGGAAAGGGTGGTTTTGAGGCTGAAAGCAGCAGCAAAGTCTGCAGCCCCCAGGTCTGTGGGGCTACGCAAGTGGTTCCCAAAGAGCTTTAGAACAAGGCATAGTTTTCCCTGCTGGCTCTTTGGGCGTGGGACCCATCTCCAGCCGTACGGCCATTTTTGTGCCTGGCGCGATGCCAATTGGGAAAGGGTGGTGTCGAGGCTGAAGGCAGCAGGAAGGCCCGCAGCCCCCAGGTCTGTGGGGCTACGCAAGCGGTTCCCAAAGAGCTTTAGAACAAGGCATAGTTTTCCCTGCTGGCTCCTTGGGCAGGGGACCCATCTCCAGCCGTATGGCCATTTTTGTGCCTGGCGCGGCGCCAAGTGGGAAAGGGTGGCTTTGAGGCTGAAGGCAGCAGGAAGGCCCGCAGCTCCCAGGTCTGTGGGGCTACACAAGTGGTTCCCAAAGAGCTTTAGAACAAGGCAGAGTTTTCCCTGCTGGCTCCTTGGGCGGGGGACCCATCTCCAGCCGTACGGCCATTTTTACTCCTGGCGCGGCGCCAAGTGGGAAAGGGTGGTTTTGAGGCTGAAGGCAGCAGGAAGGCCCGCAGCCCCCAGGTCTGTGGGGCTATGCAAGCGGTTCCCAAAGAGCTTTAGAACAAGGCATAGTTTTCCCTGCTGGCTCTTTGGGCGGGGGACCCATCTCCAGCCATATGGCCATTTTTGTGCCTGGCGCGGTGCCCAGTGGGAAAGGGTGGTTTTGAGGCTGAAGGCAGCACGAAAGCCCGCAGCCCCCAGGTCTGTGGGGCTACGAAAGCGGTTCCCAAAGGGCCTTAGAACGAGGCATAGTTTTCCCTGCTGGCTCTTTGGGAAGGGGACCCATGTCCATCCGTATAGCCATTTTTGTGCCGGGCACGGGGCCAAGTGGGAAAGGGTGGTTTTGAGGTTGAAGGCAGCAGCAAAGTCTGCAGCCCCCAGGTCTGTGGGGCTACGCAAGCGGTTCCCAAAGACCTTTAGAACAAGGCATAGTTTTCCCTGCTGGCTCTTTGGGCGGGGGACCCATCTCCAGCCGTACGGCCATTTTTGTGCCTGGCGCGATGCCAATTGGGAAAGGGTGGTGTCGAGGCTGAAGGCAGCAGGAAGGCCCGCAGCCCCCAGGTCTGTGGGGCTACGCAAGCGGTTCCCAAAGAGCTTTAGAACAAGGCATAGTTTTCCGTGCTGGCTCTTTGGGCTCGGGACCCACCTCCAGCCATATGGCCATTTTTGTGCCTAGCGCAGCGCCCAGAGGGAAAGGGTGGTTTTGAGGCTGAAGGCAGCAGGAAAGCCTGCAGCCCCCAGGTCTGTGGGACTACGCAAGCGGTTCCCAAAGAGCTTTAGAACAAGGCATAGTTTTCCCTGGTGGCTCTTTGGGCGGGGGACCTATCTCCAGCCATATGGCCCTTTATGTGCCTGGCGCGGCGCCAAGTGTGAAAGGGTGTCTTTGAGGCTGAAGGCAGCAGGAAAGCCCGCAGCCCCCAGGTCTGTGGGGCTACGAAAGCGGTTCCCAAAGGGCCTTAGAACGAGCCATAGTTTTCCCTGCTGGCTCTTTGGGAAGGGGACCCATGTCCATCCGTATAGCCATTTTTGTGCCTGGCGCGGCGCCAAGTGGGAAAGGGTGGTTTTGAGGCTGAAAGCAGCAGCAAAGTCTGCAGCCCCCAGGTCTGTGGGGCTACGCAAGTGGTTCCCAAAGAGCTTTAGAACAAGGCATAATTTTCCCTGATGGCTCTTTGGGCGGTGGACCCATCTCCAGCCATATGCCTTTTTTGTGCTTAGCCCGGCGCAGAGAGGGAAAGGGTAGTTTTGAGGCTGAAGGCAGCAGGAAAGCCCGCAGCCCCCAGGTCTGTGGGGCTACGCAAGCGGTTCCCAAAGAGCTTTAGAACAAGGCATAATTTTCCCTGCTGGCTCCTTGGGCGGGGGACCCATCTCCAGCCATAGGCCTTTTTTGTGCCTGTCCCGGCGCCCAGAGGGAAAGGGTGGTGTTGAGGCTGAAGGCGGCACGACAGCCTGCCGCCCGGGGTTTTCTTAATGACTTAATGATGTCTCCACAGTGTGAAGTTTTGCAGGGTTTGAAAAAGTAATAGACACAGTGAAATTGAGTCTATTGGAAACTTCCATACCTTTCCCTCCAAATCTCTGCTGTCCTGTAGTATCCACTGCCTGCAGCTGCTGTTGCAGGAGCAGACAGAGTGGTATCAGATTTAGAAAAAAGGGACATCATTAAGAGGATTCACTCGCCTTATTTTTCACCGGTGTGGCCAGTAAAGAAACCAAAAAGGCAATAGCTGTTCACAGTAGATTACCAAAAGTTGGATGCCAACACTGCATCCCTGACTGCTGCGGTTCCGACTATCGCGGAAATTGTGACAATGATACAAGGAGCTGCCCATCCTTGGAGGGTTGCCTTAGATGTTAAAGACATATTTTTTTTTATGATTCTCCTCCTTGAGCAGGGACAAAGCGCAGTTTGCATTCACATGGAAAGGAGTCCAATATACCTTTAACCGCTTTCCGCTAGGATACAAACTTTCCCCCACTATGGCCCATAATGCTTTAGCTAAAGTGCTATCAGAGATTCCTGTTTCACAGGGATGTACGGTTATACCAATATATTATTGATGACATCTTAATAGGGGAGAGAACCAAGAAAGTGTACAAGACATGATGGAAAACATCCGAAAAAACATTATCAGATTTGGGATTGGAATTCCCGACTCAAAGTGTCAGGGACCCGCACAGGAAGTTAAATTCCTGGGGGTCTGGTGGATTAAGGGAGCTGCTTCTGTCCTCAGGATACCCTGGAAAAAATAGAGCATGGCCAGAATCCATCCAGCGTGAAGGAGTTACAGCAAGTTCTGGGACTTTAAGTTATTGGCGTAAACACGTCCCTGGCTTTTTCCATCATTGCTCGCCCCTTCAATAGCTTGCCAAAAAAGGGGTAAATCCTGGGTGTGGACTGAAAAACACAGTAATGCTCTGCAATTACTAATAAGGAGCTAAGGTTATTCCAACAGCTTGGTCCTATACATCCAACTGACCCTGTCCATGTAGAATGGGGTTCAGTGAACATGGTTCCCGTTGTAATTTATGGGCAGAAGGGACCAGCAGGACCGGAGAGACCATTAGAATTTTGCTCCCACTCCTTCAATGATACTGAGAGCAGATATTCAGACCTGGAGAAGGGTTTACTGTCCCTGGTGCGAGCGTTGCAACGAGCAGAGCAGATAAGAAGAGAACAGAGTGTGATCTTTCCTGGGACCTTTTCGCCTCCAGATGTGGTCCGTAAAGGGACACCACCACCAGCTGGCATTGCCCAGAGACCTACAGTTCGAAAGTGGTATGCTTATTTAGAAGGCATTAATGAAATCAAGCCAGTCTCTGAAGGCAGTGTTAAAGTATCCAAGGCTACTTCACAAGGATACCAAAGGATATAGATGGTGCCCTATTGTTCCAATCCCCACCAAATAGACCATCTCCGATCCAAGGACGCACCTCCTTTGAGGGACAGCAGTGATCTACAGGAGTGTGGTTTACTGGTGCGTCATCTCACTGTGAAAAACATAAGTGGAAATATAAGGCCGTAGCACTGGAAGTAACAACGGGAGAAAGAGCGATTGAAACAGGGGAGGGTAGGGGAACAAGTAGGGGAACTCAGAGCTGTCCCTACTAGCTGCACAACATGGAGCCACCTCCTTTTACGCTGAGTCATATGCTGTTTTTAAAGGAGCCACTGAATGGCTAGGACACTGGGCAGCCAATGATTGGCAGGTGAATAGAGTCCCAATCTGGGAGACAGATAGCTGGAAGCAACTGTTGGAAAACAGGAGGACAGAGACCATTGCACATTGCTTGGGTAAAAGGCCACGATCGTTCAAACTCGATCACTGCTCAGTTCAACCAACAGGTAGATGGCCTCACGCGGCTACAACAAATTGACATTGTAGATGATGGTCGGGAATGGGAACGCTTACTTGAATCGTTACATGTTAAACGTGGCCGCACAGGCCGTCCTGACCTGTATCGGGAAGGTGGGTGGCTTGTGTCGGTTAAGCTGTGCGAACAAATAGTAACTGCCTGGTCACAATGTCGCCTACGACTCAGCAAAGATCATCCGAGTAAGGCGCCTCCCTTACACATGCGGGACAAGGAAAGCGTTGTGGCATTCATGGCAGATTGATTATATTGGGCCCCTGAGATCATCAGGTGGGAAAAGATATGTCCTGGTAGGAGTGGAGATTATCTCCAGCCTCAGTATGGGCCGGCAGTTTCAAACCAGCTACCAGGGACAACACAGTGAAAGGCCTAAAAGGGTGGTTCAGCACACTTCCCCTTCCCGAGGAAATCCAGAGTGATAACGGTTCACACTTTACGGCTTCGTTGGTACAAGATTGGGCCAAAGAAGAAGGGATTCGATGGGTATTTCATACTCCCTATTATCCCCAGGCTAATGCATTGTTGAACGCACCAATAGATTGGTTAAGCGTTTTGCAAAAAGTCATGAACCTGGTTGGCATTTGCGATTGGATGATGCCATCTATCAACTAAATAACAGATGGAGTGGAGACGGCTGTCCTAAAATGAAAGCTTTCTGTGTGCCTGCCAATATTATCTCTCCAAAGGCTGCCAATGAACCGGGAAAATACCCCGGAAGATTTCACCCTGGACTACCTGTGCTAGTGAAAATGCCTCAAAATGGGACGTGCCAATGGTGCTAGCTACTCCCAAAAAATCCCTATGCATGGGAAGCCAAGGATTGTTCAGGAAGATACACCGGATCAGCACCCGGTGGACCGCACCTTCTTTTTAACCCCGTCGGTCGAATAAGACCGAGCAGATTTTCTTTTCCTTTATGTCTTACAGGAACCTTGGATGAGCTGTACAGACGGATTGGCCTACGCGACCTTTGAATGTCTCCAGGGAATCCTGACATTGAACCTGGCAATAATACTACTTTTATGATGTATGGCTATCTGGAGGCCCAAATTCTAAAATGACGAATTGGCAGATGGAATTGATGCTATTCAGTTTTACCTTTTTATTCCCTGTTGTTTGTAGTCAGAGAGACCCAGAGTGGCCATGGTCTCAAGCCTTTGTCGTCTGTAATACAAGACTACAGGGAGACCTCATGCTAACGCACCCTTTCCCAATCTAGACAAGCACAGTCTCTGGGGTTTCATCGGGATGTGTCTCAAAGTGACAAGCATTCTGGTTGGTGTCAAGACAAAGGTCTTGTGCTTTGAGAGTATTACTCTCACAAATGAATCCTTGTTGGTCTCGTGAAACGCATGCGTCAACATCAGCAGTTTGCCATTTAGTCTCATTTTGTCGTGCCCAACCTCTGTGCTGTGTTGGATAGAGTAGAGCTCCTTGGTGATTCAACCCCAGTGCGATGATTGGGTATATGGTGTATACTGAGGCATTGCGTATCGTTAAGACAAAAGCTGTGGCTTTGCTCTCAGTGGGATCGTAGGTGAAATTAACCAGATACCACCTGGACTGAAATTTTCTCTCAAACTCAATTGCATTATCCCATATTACTTTTCGAATTTCAGTGGGCAAGGTGCCTTCTTCACCTTCCCTTATGATTTATGAGTTTTTGCAAAACGCTTAACCAATCCTTTGGTGCATTCAACAATGCCATTAGCCTGGGGATAATAGGGAGTATGAAATACCCATCGAATCCCTTCTTCTTTGGCCCAATCTTGTACCACCGAAGCCGTAAAGTGTGAACCGTTATCACTTTGGATTTCCTCGGGAAGGGGAAGTGTGCGGAACCACCCTTTTAGGCCTTTCACTGTGTTGTCCCTGGTAGCTGGTTTGAAACTGCTGGCCATACTGAGGCTGGAGATAATCTCCACTCCGACTAGGACATAGCTTTTCTCACCTGATGATCTCAAGGGCCCAATATGATCAATCTGCCATGAATGCCACAACGCTTTCTTGTCCCGCATGTGTAAGGGAAGCGCCTTACTCGGATGATCTTTGCTGAGTCGTAGGCGACATTGTGACCAGGCAGTTACTATTTGTTCGCACAGCTTAACTGACACAGGCCACCCCCGGGCTAGACCTTCCTGATACAGATCAGTACGGCCTGTATGGCCAGGCTTAATATGTAACCATTCGAGTAAGCGTTCCCATTCCCGACCGTCATCTACAATGTCAATTTGTTGTAGCCGCGTGAGGCTATCTACCTGTTGGTTGAACTGAGCAGTGATCGAGTTTGAACGATCGTGGCCTTTTACCCAAGCAATGTGCAATGTTCTCTGTCCTCCTATTTCCAACAGTTGCTTCCAGCTGTCTGTCTCCCAGATTGGGACTCTATTCACCTGCCAATCATTGGCTGCCCAGTGTCCTAGCCATTCAGTGGCTCCTTTAAAAACAGCATATGACTCAGCGTAAATGTAAGTAGCCCCATGTTGTGCAGCTAGTAGGACGGCTCTGAGTTCCCCTACTTGTGCCCTACCTTCTCCTGTTTCAATTGCTCTTTCCCCCGTTGCTACTTCCAGTGCTACGGCCTTGTATTTCCACTTGCTGTTCTCACGGTGAGATGACGCACCAGTAAACCACACTCCTGTAAGATCACTGCCTTCTTTCAGAGGAGGTGCTTCTTGGATCAGAGATGGTCTGTTTGGTGGGGAGTGGAACAATAGGGCACCATCTATATCCTTCTGGAGCATGGATACTTTGATACTACCTTCAGAGATTGGCATGATATCATTAATGCCTTCTAAATAAGCATACCACTTTCGAACTGTGGGCTTCTGGGCAATGCCGGCTGGCGGTGCTGTCCCTTTACGGACCACATCTAGGAGTCGAAAAGGGCCCCGAACAATCACGCTCTGTTCTCTCCTTATCTGCTCTGCTCGTTGCAACGCTCGCACCAGGGACAGTAAACCCTTCTCCAGGTCTGAATATCTGCTCTCAGTATCATTAAGGCGTGAGAGCTAAATTCTAATGGTCTCTCCGGTCCTGCTGGTCCCTTTTGCCATAAATTACAACGGGAACCATGTTCACTGAACGCCCATTCTACATGGACAGGGTCAGTTGGATGTATGGGGCCAAGTTGTTGGAATAACCTTAGCTCTTTTATTAGCAATTCTAGTGCTTTTTTGAGCAAACAATAAAGGGGGCGAGCAATGATGGAAAAGCCAGGGATGTGTTTACGCCAATAACTTAAAGTTCCTAGGACTTGCTGTAACTCCTTCGTGCTGGAAGGATTCTGTCCATGTTCTATTTTTTCAGGGTATCCTGAGGGACGGAAGCAGCTCCCTTAATCCACCAGACCCCCCCAGGAATTTAACTTCCTGTGCGGGTCCCTGACACTTTGAGTCGGGAATTTCCAATCCCAAATCTGATAATGTTTTTCGGATGTTTTGCATCATGTCTTGTACACTTTCTTGGCTCTCTCCCCCTATTAAGATGTCGTCAATATATTGGTATACCGTACATCCCTGTGAAACAGGAATCTCTGATAGCACTTTAGCTAAAGCATTATGGGCAATAGTGGGGGAATGTTTGTATCCTTGCGGAAAGCGGTTAAAGGTATATTGGACTCCTTTCCATGTGAATGCAAACTGCGCTTTGTCCTGCTCAAGGAGGAGAATCATAAAAAAAATATGTCTTTAACATCTAAGGCAGCCACCCAAGCATGGGCAGCTCCTTTTATCATTGCCACAATTTCCGCGATATTAGGAACCGCAGCGGTCAGGGGTGCAGTGTTGGCGTTTAATTTTCCGTAATCTACTGTGAAACGCCATTGCCTTTTTGGTTTCTTTACTGGCCACACTGGTGAATTATAAGGCGCGTGAGTCCTCTTAATGATGTTTCTTTTTTCTAAATCTGATACCACCCCGTCTGCTCCTGCAAGTGCAGCTGCAGGCAGTGGGTACTCTCAGACGTTGGTAATTTTAGAAGGAGGCAAAAGTATAGATGTTTCTAATAGCCCCAATTTAACTGTGTCTAATCCTTTTTTGCGTCCTGCAAAACTCCACACAGTTCCATCTCCATCTGGGAGTTTCCACATTCGCCCACGCAGTACGTCAAATCCTAGGAGGTTAGTACGTGAGGCACCCACTAACGCTTCTGCCCTAGTCATTCGCTGCTCTCCCGGCAACCAGAGGTTAATTTTTGCAGTGGGGCATGTTTTTACCACACCATCAATTCCCGTGAAGTTGACTCTGCGTCGGGTGGGATTTATACCTAGAAGTTGTGCTGTTTCGTTAGTGATTGCAGACATTTGGGCTCCGGTATCAATAATAAAATTTACCAATATCTTCCGGGGGTCCAACAGGAATGACAATAACGGGTTCGGAGTCTTTATGAGAGCGCCATTGGATTGCTAGTACCTGCCGGACAGGGTGGCTCACTGCCCTCCCCGGGGATAGGAGTGTTTTGGCTGGGACTCTGTCAAATCAATCAAGTTACGTTCCGGTGCAGAAGGCACAATTTTCTCACGGCTTGGGGATTCTCTGGTTAGGCTTTTCTCCCCAGCCGCATTATTCTTTCTAGGTAGAGATTGGACTAGCGTACGGAGATCTCCCGTAGGGTCACCGTGCAAGAATTGTCGGGGCACCCCTAATTGTAGGGCTTTACGCCACAACTCATTTCGGTCCTTATCAGGCTTAAACCTTCCCTCTGATTTAGGGTTTTGAGTGTGAGTTTGGACTTGGCGAACCTTTCGCGGGTGTTCGGAGGATTTCTCACTAGTTTGGCTGGCCCAGCCCATTCGGCGCCCATATTGATCTATTTCCTGTACATTCCAGGTGGGCATGTAGTGACGACGGCCCCGCCCATGAGCACCCCGAGCATCCCGTATACGATCTTGAGTGCGAACAAGGAACGGTTTCAGGCAATCGGGAAGACCACGGATGAGAGGGGCTAATCGATCCGGGTCGATAGCGGCTGACATTGGGGATTTCCGAAATTTCTCTCTGTCATACATGGCTTGCAGACAAGCTGCTTTCCGTACAGCCGCAAACAGATCAGAGTAGCCTGTAGCTCTAATCTCTAACGGCTCCCCCCTCTCTCGCGGATCCATACCCCTTGCCCAATAGGCTGCTCGAGCGGTTAGGGAATAATTATGATCCCCAGGCATAGTGGTTAAAAACACTCCTGGTCCCCAAGAGTCTCCTGCTTCTTCCTCACTCAGCATAATTCTGTGCCCCCCTTCAGAAGAAACTCGCCACACGTACTCAACAGCCGACTCTTCTGGTCACCTCGAATATTTCTCCCTTATTTTTGTTAACTCGGTTGGTGTCCATGGAACGGTACGCACAGTGGTGTGAATTTCATCACCATCATCAACTGCAGTTTCAGTTTTAACCAGAGGATGTAAAGGAAAAACTTGGGATTTCAAAGTAAAAGTCCTTTCCTCCTCATCTTCTTCGTCATCCTCACTATTAGACAAAAAAATCTCCGGTCTGGGTTCCGGAATTTGGATAACACAGTAACTTACGAATCTGTTGGACCTGGGTCGAGGGCTGCATTTTATCTAAGAGCCCGGTCACCCTTTCAATAACATTTTAAGTTGGCGATTTTTCACTCCCAAGTTGAGCATTCCGGTTTCCTAAACATTCATTCTCACTCACAAGCTTATCGACTTGAGTTCTTAATTTTTCTCCTGTCTCCTTTTGCAAGGCTAATGATGACGTCAGCACCTCATTCTCCGATTTCAGGGTTGCATATTCTACAGCTGAAATCAGATTAGGAGCGGGGGTTTCTCTAGCTTCTTGTTGTGCACAAGATAAACAGGCGCCTAACACAGCACAAATCACACCCTTGCCTTTCCCCGCTCTGAGGTTCTGTGAAACCCGACGCTCTTCAATACGTTCCACCACTTTCTCTTCATCCTTCCAAAATTTTTGGGCCCACTCCTTCCCAGCCTGGGAAGGGGCACAATCATATTTTTGCAGCAGTTTATCCATGGCAATCCTGCCGACTACGCCAAATTCTGTTGCGTGAAACGGGGCCAAGCGGTTTTGGCAGAAGATAAACCCCCTTGCGTTCTAACACTCCTCACCGAGGTGGGAGGCCAGGTGCGGCTGGGTTTCAATTCTGGGTGATGCCCAATTCAGCACTATCAGGCCAATCGCGTTTAATATGTGTTAAACTAGTACGATTTGGAGACACTAATAGTGGGCTGCACCTTCAGTCTAGTCGTGCTCCTGAACCAGCATGGCCTCTCTCAAGTTTTGGTCGCCTTCAGTGAGAAAGCGAAACGACTAGCTACTGAAACAGTGCAGTTTATTTAAACAACAGATATACAGGTTCTTTAGGATTGCCGGTGATAAATACACTGTCTGCAAAGCACGTGCAAATAAAGACATTGTTAAATATACAAACGCGCGACAAAATTATAAACGATACAGCCTGGCTATAAATGTAGGGTAGAGATTCTCTAGAGAAATTTCTAGAGTCCCCGAGAAAGCACTCGGTGTAATCAAAGTCTTACCCAAAGGCATCCTTATGGGGGGGGAAGAAAGGCTCAGCCCGTCGACTGATCCCAGAAAACGGCGGTGGGATTCTTCGCGATGGTGTCTTCCCTGACATCCCCTCTCTCTTGGGCTATTTTTATATTATTTTTTTATCTTCAAAGTGGAGTTTGAGTGACTTTAGTCATATGTACTTTTATTATGATTAATGTACTCAAGGAGGAGTGTTCACACCTCGGGGGCGGATAGCCTCCGGGATGGAGGTGTGTTTTGGTACATTGTGGTGAGCAAAGTTCGCACAAAAGGACAGCATTTCATCAACATTTGACGAAATGTTGGCTCGGGTAGCGTGTAGGCCGCTTATCAGTTCCGTAGTACCATCTCGTCCCCATATCTGCTATTCGTCACAAGGGAAGGCCACGGAACAAGCGCGTTCCGTTCCATCCCTCGTGTAGTTTCGCAAACAACCTTGTACAGGGAATCACAGCTGTTGCATTCTTCGTGTGCTAGCTGCGGCTGTATTCTACCTCAGAAGCCTCTTGATTTTATGACTTTCCTTAATGTGTGAACAATGCTGTATTTTTGTATTCTTGGCCAATTTAGTAATTATTCCACAAGAACACACATTGGTTGCCGATTTATCGACGGGTCTAATCACCACAGGCCAACTGTAATTAAAACCATCTATGTAGACTCTACCAAAGCGGACAAATACAACACTGATTGTTACAAAATTATGGCGCCAAATTCAGATTGCTGGCACAATTTCACTTTCATCAAACCTACAGTAGTGTACTGTATTTGGGGCTACAAGGGCACAGAATTGTTATTTGCATTTATGATTGACTCAAATACACCTGAACTTGCTGAAATGAATCCAGAACCTACACCCCACAAACTCTCAAAGGCTCTCTCTTCTAAGAGAAAAAAAACCACCTCTCTCTTTTCTAAGCCCTCCATTAGACTAACTCCTTACATTTTCAACATTGGCCCTTACGTTATTAAACACACACAGGTCAACAACAGGTACTGTTTAATCCCACATATTCCCTCAAACGAGCAGAATTGTCAATGCAGATTCAAATCTCTGCGATCAAACCCACCTGCTTACCGTTCCTGAGTACATCTTATGCAGGATGGTCAGCATGGTTACGCAGACGAACTCTTGCCACTTCACAACGACTGAAGAGGGATGCGACTGGTATCTTAGGAACAGGCCTGGGAGTCTTGAATAGTATAGATGCTGAGATACTTGCCAACAAACTAGTCACAACCACTACTGATCTGGACAAATGAAGACATCCCCTACGGTCCTCTCTATTAGCATTGGGAAACCACCAACGGCTTTTATCGAATATATTGCCTCAATGGGAAGAAACGGGTGAAAAAGACCATCAGCTGATCACAGATGCACTTGGTACAACTCAAAGCAATGTTTCCTTGGCTCTTAGTTGTATCCAAGCCCAATTGTGGATGCAATCTATGACAGCCGCAATCATAAGGGAAGGTGAAGAAGGCACCTTGCCCACCGAAATTCGAAAAGTAATATGGGATAACGCAATTGAATTTGAGAAAAGATTTCAGTCCAGGTGGTATCTGGTTAATTTCACCTACGATCCCACTGAGAGCAAAGCCACAGCTTTTGTCTTAACGATACGCAATGCCTCAGTATACACCATATACCCAATCATCGCACTGGGGTTGAATCACCAAGGAGCTCTACTCTATCCAACACAGCACAGAGGTTGGGCACGACAAAATGAGACTAAATGGCAAACTGCTGATGTTGACGCATGCGTTTCACGAGACCAACAAGGATTCATTTGTGAGAGTAATACTCTCAAAGCGCAAGACCTTTGTCTTGACACCAACCAGAACGTTTGTCACTTTGAGACACATCCCGATGAAACCCCAGAGACTGTGCTTGACTATGTTGGGAAAGGGTGCGTTAGCATGAGGTCTCCCTGTAGTCTTGTATTCAGAGATGACACAGTAATCACTCAAATCTTTCTGTTTGAACTTTACTAACACAAAGTTACGGGATGCGACTTCAATTATTAAGCTCCTGTTACGTCTTTTCAATTGCTACAACCTAATTATACGTTGATTCGAGATTGTTGCCTACCCCTATCGGAATGAATCTCTCCCTGGTGAAGAAGCTGCTAAAACACAATGAATTGAAGCGACTCTTGAAAGAGGCCCAAGGAAATGGACAGACAACTTTTATTACCGTCCATCACAGGTTGAAGAAATACACCAAGCGTTGGAAAGAGTGAAGAGAGGCGGAGGACAGAGATGGGGAGATACTCTTTTTGGATGGTTACCGACAGTTACAGGACTTTATAACAAGATGCTTCACTCTGTTGTTGTTTTATTAATACTCACTGTATTGTGCTTTGCTTAGACAATTGTTTTGCATGTTAGACTTTCGATTATGAAGAAAAGTTTAAATAGCTTGATCACTCCGCGAGAAGGATTTCCACTTGACATCCCTCACCACAAGAACACATGTGATCTTTCTTATCAGTGTTGAGTACGTCGACATTGACTGACTGTAGAAAAAGTTTTCCCTGCTGGCTCTTTGGGAGGGGGACCCATCTCTAGCCATATGGCCATTTTTGTTCCTGGCCCGGCACCAATTGCGAAAGAGTGGCTTTGAGGCTGAAGGCAGCAGGAAAGCCCGCAGCCTCCAGGTCTGTGGGGCTACGCAAGCGGTTCCCAAAGAGCTTTAGAACAAGGCATAGTTTTCCCTGCTGCCTCTTTGGGCGGGTGACCCATCTCCAGCCATATGGCCATTTTTGTGCCTGGCGCGGCGCCAAGTGGGAAAGGGTGTTGTCGAGCCTGAAGGCAGCAGGAAATCCTGCAGCCCCCAGGTCCGTGGGGCTACGCAAGCGGTTCCCAAAGAGCTTTAGAACAAGGCATAGTTTTCCCTGCTGGCTCTTTGGGCATGGGACCCATCTCCAGCTGTATGGCCATTTTTGTGCATGGCGCGGCGCCAAGTGTGAAAGGGTGGTTTTGAGTGAGAAGGCAGCAGGAAAGCCCGCAGCCCCCAGGTCTGTGGGGCTACGCAAGCGGTTCCCAAAGAGCTTTAGAACAAGGCATAGTTTTCCCTGATGGGTCCTTGGGCGTGGGACCCATCTCCAGCCATAGACCCTTTTTGTGCCTGGCCCGGCACCAAGTGGGAAAGGGTGGTTTTGAGGCTGAAGGCAGCAGGAAAGCCCGCAGCCCCCAGGTCTGTGGGGCTACGCAAGCGGTTCCCAAAGACCTTTAGAACAAGGCATAGTTTTCCCTGATGGCTCTTTGGGCGTGGGACCCATCTCCACCCATATGGCCATTTTGGTGCCTGGCACGGCGCCAAGTGGGAAAGGGTGGCTTTGAGGCTGAAGGCAGCAGGAAAGCCCGCAGCCCCCAGGTCTGTGGGGCTACGCAAGCAGTTCCCAAGGACCTTTAGAACAAGGCATAGTTTTCCCTGCTGGCTCTTTGGGCGTGGGACCAATCTCTAGCCATAGGACATTTTTGTGCCTGGCACGGCGCCAAGTGGGAAAGGGTGGTGTCGAGGCTGAAGGCAGCAGGAAAGCCCGCAGCCCCCAGGTCTGTGGGGCTACGCAAGCGGTTCCCAAATAGCCTTAGAACAATGCATATTTTTCCCTGATGGCTCATTGGGCAGGGGACCCATCTCTAGCCATAGGCCCTTTTTGTGCCTGGCCCGGCACCAAGTGGGAAAGGGTGGTTTTGAGGCTGAAGGCAGTAGGAAAGCCCGCAGCCCCCAGGTCTGTGGGGCTACGCAAGTGGTTCCCAAAGAGCTTTAGAACAAGGCATAGTTTTCCCTGCTGGCTCTTTGGGAGTGGGACCCATCTCTAGCCGTACGGCCATTTTTGTGCCTGGCGCTGTGCCAAGTGGGAAAGGGTGATGTCGAGGCTGAAGGCAGCTGGAAATCCTGCAGCCCCCAGGTCTGTGGGGCTACGCAAGTGGTTCCCAAAGAGCTTTAGAACAAGGCATAGTTTTCCCTGCTGGCTCTTTGGGCATGGGACCCATCTCCAGCCATATGGCCAATTTTGTGCCTGGCGCGGCGCCAAGTGGGAAAGGGTGGCTTTGAGGCTGAAGGCAGCAGGAAAGCCCGCAGCCCCCAGGTCTGTGGGACAACGCAAGCGGTTCCCAAAGAGCTTTAGAACAAGGTAGAGTTTTCCCTGATGGCTCCTTGGGCGGGGGGCCCATCTCTAGCCATAGACCCTTTTTTGCCTGGCCCGGCACCAAGCGGAAAAGGGTGGTTTTGAGGCTGAAGGCAGCAGGAAAGCCCGCAGCCCCCAAGTCTGTGGGGCTACGCAAGCGGTTCCCAAAGACCTTTAGAACAAGGCATAGTTTTCCCTGCTGGCTCCTTGGGCGGGGGAACCATCTCCAGCCATATAGCCATCTTGGTGGCTGGCACGGCGCCAAGTCGGAAAGTGTGGTGTCAAGGCTGAAGGCAGCAGGAAAGCCTGCAGCCCCCAGGTCTCTGGGGCTACGCAAGCGGTTCCCAAAAAGCTTTAGAACAAGGCATATTTTTCCGTGCTGCATCCTTGCGCGGGGGACCCATCTCTAGCCATAGGCCATTTTTGTGCCTGGCTCGGCACCTAGTGGGAAAGGGTTTTGTCGAGGCTGAAGGCAGCAGGACAGCCCGCAGCCCCCAGGTCTGTGGGCAACACAAGCAGTTCCCAAAGAGCTTTAGAACAAGGCATAGTTTTCCCTGCTGGCTCTTTGGGCATGGGACCCATCTCCAGCCATATGGCCAATTTTGTGCCTGGCGCGGCGCCAAGTGGGAAAAGGTGGTGTCGAGGCTGAAGGCAGCAGGAAAGCCCGCAGCCTCCAGGTCTGTGGGAGAATGCAAGCGGTTCCCAAAGAGCTTTTGAACAAGGCATAGTTTTCCCTGCTGGCTCTTTGGGCATGGGACCCATCTCCAGCCATATGGCCATTTCTGTGCCTGGCCCGGCACCAAGTGGAAAAGGTTGGTTTTGAGGCTGAGGGCAGCAGGAAAGCCCGCAGCCTCCAGGTCTGTGGAACAATGCAAGCGGTTCCCAAAGAGCTTTAGAACAAGGCATAGTTTTCCCTGCTGGCCCTTTGGGCTTGGGACCCATCTCCAGCCATATGGCCATTTTTGTGCCTGGCGCGGCGCCAAGTGGGAAAGGGTCGTGTTGAGGCTGAAGGCAGCAGGAAAGCCCGCAGCCCCTAGGTCTGTGGGGCTACGCAAGTGGTTCCCAAAGAGCTTTAGAACAAGGCATAGTTTTCCCTGCTGGCTCTTTGGGCGTGGAACCCCTCTCCAGCCATATGGCCAGTTTTGTGCCTGGCGCGGCGCCCAGAGGGAAAGGGTGGTTTTGAGGCTGAAGGCAGCAGCAAAGCCTGCAGCCCCCAGGTCTGTGGGGCTACGCAAGCGGTTCCCAAAGAGCTTTAGAAGAAGGCATATTTTTCCGTGATGGCTCTTTGGGCGTGGCACCCATCTCCAGCCGTATGGCCATTTTTGTGCCTGGCGCGACGCCAAGTGGGAAAGGGTGGTGTCGAGGCAGAAGGCAGCAGGACAGCCCGCAGCCCCCAGGTCTGTGGGGCTACGCAAACGGTTCCCAAAGATCTTTAGAACAAGGCATAGTTTTCCCTGCTGGCTCTTTGGGCGGGGGACCCATTGCCTGCCGTATGGCCATTATTGTGCCTGGCGTGGCACCAAGTGGGAAAGGGTGGTGTCGAGGCTGAAGCTAGCAGGAAAGCCTGCAGCCCCCAGGTCTGTGGGGCTACGCAAGCGGTTCCCAAAGATCTTTAGAACAAGGCATAGTTTTCCCTGCTGGCTCTTTGGGCGGGGGACCCATCTCCAGCCATATGTCCTTTTTTGTGCTTGGCGCAGCGCCAAGTGGGAAAGGGTGGCGTCGAGGCTGAAGCTAGCAGGAAAGCCTGCAGCCCCCAGGTCTGTGGGGCTACGCAAGCGGTTCCCAAAGATCTTTAGAACAAGGCATAGTTTTCCCTGCTGGCTCTTTGGGCGGGGGACCCATCTCCAGCCATATGTCCTTTTTTGTGCTTGGCGCAGCGCCAAGTGGGAAAGGGTGGCGTCGAGGCTGAAGGCAGCAGGAAAGCCCGCAGCCCCCAGGTCTGTGGGGCTACGCAAGCGGTTCCCAAAGAGCTTTAGAACAAGGCATAGTTTTCCCTGCTGGCTCTTTGGGCGGGGGACCCATCTCCAGCCATATGGCCATTTTTGTGCTTGGCGCAGCGCCAAGTGGGAAAGGCTGGCGTAGAGGCTGAAGGCAGCAGGAAAGACCGCAGCCCCCAGGTCTGTGGGGCTACGCAAGCGGTTCCCAAAGAGCTTTAGAAAAAGGCATAGTTTTCCCTGCTGGCTCTTTGGGCGGGGGACCCATCTCCAGCCGTATGGCCATTTTTGTGCCTAGTGCGGCGCCAAGTGGGAAAGGGTGGTGTCGAGGCTGAAGGCAGCAGGAAAGCCTGCAGCCCCCAGGTCTGTGGGGCTACGCAAGCGGTTCCCAAAGAGCTTTAGAACAAGGCATAGTTTTCCGTGCTGGCTCTTTGGGCATGGGACCCATCTCTAGCCATAGGCCATTTTTGTGTCTGTCCCGGCGCCCAGAGGGAAAGGGTGATTTTGAGGCTGAAGGCAGCAGGAAAGCCTGCAGCCCCCACGTCTGTGGGACAATTCAAGCGGTTCCCAAAGAGCTTTAGAACAAGGCATAGTTTTCCCTGCTGGCTCTTTGGGCGGGGGACCCATCTCCAGCCGAATGGCCATTTTTGTGCCTGGCGCGGTGCCCAGTGGGAAAGGGTGGTGTCGAGGCTGAAGGCAGCAGGAAAGACCGCAGCCCCCAGGTCTGTGACGCTACGCAAGCGGTTCCCAAAGAGCTTTAGAAAAAGGCATAGTTTTCCCTGCTGGCTCTTTGGGCGGGGGACCCATCTCCAGCCGTATGGCCATTTTTGTGCCTAGTGCGGCGCCAAGTGGGAAAGGGTGGTGTCGAGGCTGAAGGCAGCAGGAAAGCCCGCAGCCCCCAAGTCTGTGGGGCTACTCAAGCGGTTCCCAAAGAGCTTTAGAACAAGGCATAGTTTTCCCTGCTGGCTCCTTGGGCAGGGTACCAACCTCCAGCCGTATGGCCATTTTTGTGCCTGGCGCGGCGCCAAGTGGGAAAGGGTGGCTTTGAGGCTGAAGGCAGCAGGAAAGCCTGCAGCCCCCAGGTCTGTGGGGCTACGCAAGCGGTTCCCAAAGAGCTTTAGAACAAGGCATAGTTTTCCCTGCTGGCTCTTTGGGCGGGGGACCCATCTCCAGCCGTATGGCCATTTTTGTGTCTGTCCCGGCGCCCAGAGGGAAAGGGTGATTTTGAGGCTGAAGGCAGCAGGAAAGCCTGCAGCCCCCACGTCTGTGGGACAATTCAAGCGGTTCCCAAAGAGCTTTAGAACAAGGCATAGTTTTCCCTGCTGGCTCTTTGGGCGGGGGACCCATCTCCAGCCGTATGGCCATTTTTGTGCCTGGCGCGGTGCCCAGTGGGAAAGGGTGGTGTCGAGGCTGAAGGCAGCAGGAAGGCCCGCAGCCCCCAGGTCTGTGGTGCTACGCAAGCGGTTCCCAAAGAGCTTTAGAACAAGGCATAGTTTTCCCTGCTGGCTCTTTGGGCGTGGCACACATCTCCAGCCGTATGGCCATTTTTGTGCCTGGCGCGGCGCCAAGTGTGAAAGGGTGATGTCGAGGCTGAAGGCAGCAGGAAAGCCTGCAGCCCCCACGTCTGTGGGACAATTCAAGCGGTTCCCAAAGAGCTTTAGAACAAGGCATAGTTTTCCCTGCTGGCTCCTTGGGCGGGGGACCCATATCCAACCGTATGGCCATTTTTGTGCCTGGCGTGGCACCAAGTGGGAAAGGGTGGTGTCGAGGCTGAAGCTAGCAGGAAAGCCCGCAGCCCCCAGGTCTGTGGGGCTACGCAAGCGGTTCCCAAAGACCTTTAGAACAAGGCATAGTTTTCCCTGCTGGCTCTTTGGGTGGGGGACCCATCTCCAGCCATAGGCCATTTTTGTGCCTGGCGCGGCACCTAGTGGGAAAGGGTGGTGTCCACGCTGAAGGCAGCAGGAAATCCTGCAGCCCCCAGGTCTGTGGGGCTACGCAAGTGGTTCCCAAAGAGCTTTAGAACAAGGCATAGTTTTCCCTGCTGGCTCTTTGGGCATGGGACCCATACCCAACCATGTGGCCATTTTTGTGCCTGGCGCGGCGCCAAGTGTGAAAGGGTGGTGTCGAGGCTGAAGGCAGCAGGAAAGCCCGCAGCCCCCAGGTCTGTGGGGCTACGCAAGCGGTTCCCAAATAGCTTTAGAACAAGGCTTACTTTTCCCTGCTGGCTCTTTGGGCGTGGGACCCATCTCCAGCCATTTGGCCATTTTGGTGCCTGGCGCGGCGCCAAGTGGGAAAGGGTGGCTTTGAGGCTGAAGGCAGCAGCAAAGCCCGCAGCCCCCAGGTCTGTGGGACAACGCAAGCGGTTCCCAAAGAGCTTTAGAACAAGGCATAGTTTTCCCTGATGGCTCCTTGGGCGGGGGGCCCATCTCTAGCCATAGACCCTTTTTTGCCTGGCCCGGCACCAAGCGGAAAAGGGTGGTTTTGAGGCTGAAGGCAGCAGGAAAGCCCGCAGCCCCCAAGTCTGTGGGGCTACGCAAGCGGTTCCCAAAGACCTTTAGAACAAGGCATAGTTTTCCCTGCTGGCTCCTTGGGCGGGGGAACCATCTCCAGCCATATAGCCATCTTGGTGGCTGGCACGGCGCCAAGTCGGAAAGGGTGGTGTCAAGGCTGAAGGCAGCAGGAAAGCCTGCAGCCCCCAGGTCTCTGGGGCTACGCAAGCGGTTCCCAAAAAGCTTTAGAACAAGGCATATTTTTCCGTGCTGCATCCTTGCGCGGGGGACCCATCTCTAGCCATAGGCCATTTTTGTGCCTGGCTCGGCACCTAGTGGGAAAGGGTTTTGTCGAGGCTGAAGGCAGCAGGACAGCCCGCAGCCCCCAGGTCTGTGGGACAACACAAGCAGTTCCCAAAGAGCTTTAGAACAAGGCATAGTTTTCCCTGCTGGCTCTTTGGGCGTGGAACCCCTCTCCAGCCATATGGCCAGTTTTGTGCCTGGCGCGGCGCCCAGAGGGAAAGGGTGGTTTTGAGGCTGAAGGCAGCAGCAAAGCCTGCAGCCCCCAGGTCTGTGGGGCTACGCAAGCGGTTCCCAAAGAGCTTTAGAAGAAGGCATATTTTTCCGTGATGGCTCTTTGGGCGTGGGACCCATCTCCAGCCGTATGGCCATTTTTGTGCCTGGCGCGACGCCAAGTGGGAAAGGGTGGTGTCGAGGCAGAAGGCAGCAGGACAGCCCGCAGCCCCCAGGTCTGTGGGGCTACGCAAACGGTTCCCAAAGAGCCTTAGAACAAGGCATAGTTTTCCCTGCTGGCTCCTTGGGCGGGGGACCCATTGCCTGCCGTATGGCCATTTTTGTGCCTGGCGCGGCGCCAAGTGGGAAAGGGTTTTGTCGAGGCTGAAGGCAGAAGGAAAACCGCAGGCCATAGGTCCGTGTGGCTACGCAAGCGGTTCCGAAACAGATTTAGAACAAGGCATAGTTTTCCCTGCTGGCTCTTTGGGCGTGGGACCCATCTCCAGCCATATGGCCAGTTGTGTGCCTGGCGCGGCGCCAAGTGGGAAAGGGTGGTGTCGAGGCTGAAGCTAGCAGGAAAGCCCGCAGCCCCCAGGTCTGTGGGACAACACAAGCCGTTCCCAAAGAGCTTTAGAACAAGGCATAGTTTTCCCTGCTGGCTCTTTGGGCGTGGGACCCATCTCCAGCCATATGGCAATTTTGGTGGCTGGCGCGGTGCCAAGTCGGAAAGGGTGGTGTCGAGGCTGAAGGCAGCAGGAAAGCCCGCAGCCCCCAGGTCTGTGGGACAATGCAAGCGGTTCCCAAAGAGCTTTAGAACAAGGCATAGTTTTCCCTGCTGGCTCTTTGGGCATGGGACCCATGTCCAGCCATATGGCCATTTTTGTGCCTGGCGCGGCGCCAAGTGGGAAAGGGTGGTTTTGAGGCTGAAGGCAGCAGGAAAGCCTGCAGCCTCCAGGTCTGTGGGACAATGCAAGCGGTTCCCAAAGAGCTTTAGAACAAGGCATAGTTTTCCCTGCTGGCTCTTTGGGCGTGGGACCCATCTCTAGCCGTATGGCCATTTTTGTGCCTGGCGCGGCGCCAAGTGGGAAAGGGTGGTGTCGAGGCTGAAGGCAGCAGGAAAGCCCGCAGCCCCCAGGTCTGTGGGGCTACGCAAGCGGTTCCCAAAGAGCTTTAGAACAAGGCATAGTTTTCCCTGATGGCTCTTTGGGCGGGGGACCCATCTCTAGCCATAGGCCCTTTTTGTGCCTGGCCCGGCACCAAGTGGAAAAGGGTGGTGTTGAGGCTGAAGGCAGCAGGAAAGCCCGCAGCCCCCAGGTCTGTGGGGCTACGCAAGCGGTTCCCAAAGAGCTTTAGAACAAGGCATAGTTTTCCGTGCTGGCTCTTTGGGCGGGGGACCCATCTCCAGCCATATGGCCATTTTTGTGCCTGGCGCGGCGCCAAGTGGGAAAGGGTGGTGTCGAGGCTGAAGGCAGCAGGAAAGCCCGCAGCCCCCAGGTCTGTGGGACAACACAAGCCGTTCCCAAAGAGCTTTAGAACAAGGCATAGTTTTCCCTGCAGGCTCTTTGGGCGTGGGACCCATCTCCAGCCATATGGCCATTTTGGTGGCTGGCGCGGCACCAAGTGGAAAAGGGTGGTGTCGAGGCTGAAGGCAGCAGGAAAGCCCGCAGCCCCCAGGTCTGTGGGACAATGCAAGCGGTTCCCAAAGAGCTTTAGAACAAGGCATAGTTTTCCCTGCTGGCTCTTTGGGCGTGGGACCCATGTCCAGCCATATGGCCATTTTTGTGCCTGGCGCGGCGCCAAGTGGGAAAGGGTGGTTTTGAGGCTGAAGGCAGCAGGAAAGCCCGCAGCCTCCAGGTCTGTGGGACAATGCAAGCGGTTCCCAAAGAGCTTTAGAACAAGGCATAGTTTTCCCTGCTGGCTCTTTGGGCGTGGGACCCATCTCTAGCCGTATGGCCATTTTTGTGCCTGGCGCGGTGCCAAGTGTGAAAGGGTGGTTTTGAGGCTGAAGGCAGCAGGAAAGCCCGCAGCCCCCAGGTCTGTGGGGCTACGCAAGCGGTTCCCAAAGAGCTTTAGAACAAGGCATAGTTTTCCCTGATGGCTCCTTGGGCGGGGGACCCATCTCTAGCCATAGGCCCTTTTTGTGCCTGGCCCGGCACCAAGTGGAAAAGGGTGGTGTTGAGGCTGAAGGCAGCAGGAAAGCCCGCAGCCCCCAGGTCAGTGGGGCTACGCAAGCAGTTCCCAAAGACCTTTAGAACAAGGCGTAGTTTTCCCTGCTGGCTCTTTGGGCGTGGGACCCATCTCCAGCCGTACGGCCATTTTTACTCCTGGCACGGCGCCAAGTGGGAAAGGGTGTCTTTGAGGCTGAAGGCAGCAGGAAAGCCTGCAGCCTCCAGGTCTGTGGGGCTACGCAAGCGGTTCCCAAAGAGCTTTAGACAAAGGCATAGTTTTCCCTGCTGGCTCTTTGGGCGGGGGACCCATCTCCAGCCATATGGCCATTTTTGTGCCTGGAGCGGCGCCAAGTGGGAAAGGGTAGTTTTGCGGCTGAAGGCAGCAGGAAAGCCTGCAGCCCCCAGGTCTGTGGGGCTACGCAAGCGGTTCCCAAAGAGCTTTAGAACAAGGCATAATTTTCCCTGCTGGCTCCTTGTTCAGGGGAGCCATCTCCAGCCGTATGGCCATTTTGGTGCCTGGCGCGGCGCCAAGTGGGAAAGGGTGGCTTTGAGGCTGAAGGCAGCAGGAAAGCCCGCAGCCCCCAGGTCTGTGGGGCTACGCAAGCGGTTCCCAAAGAGCTTTAGAACAAGGCATAGTTTTCCCTGATGGCTCTTTGGGCGGGAGACCAATCTAGAGCCGTATGGCCATTTTTGTGCCTGGCGCGGTTCCCAGTGGGAAAGGGTGGTTTTGAGGCCGAAGGCAGCAGGAAAGCATGCAGCCCCCAGGTCTGTGGGGCTACGCAAGCGGTTCCCAAAGAGCTTTAGAACAAGGCATAGTTTTCCCTGATGGCTCTTTGGGCGGGTGACCCATCTCCAGCCGTATGGCCATTTTTGTGCCTGGCGCGGCGCCAAGTGGGAAAGGGTGGTGTTGAGGCTGAAGGCAGCAGGAAAGCCCGCAGCCCCCAGGTCTGTGGGGCTACGCAAGCGGTTCCCAAAGAGCTTTAGAACAAGGCAGAGTTTTCCCTGCTGGCTCTTTGGGCGGGGGACCCATCTCCAGCCGTATGGCCATTTTTGTTCCTGGCGCGGCGCCATGAGGGAAAGGGTGGTTTTGAGGCTGAAGGCAGCAGGAAAGCCCGCAGCCCCCAGGTCTGTGGGGCTACGCAAGCGGTTCCCAAAAAGCCTTAGAGCAAGGCATAATTTTCCCTGCTGGGTACTTGGGTGGGGGACCCATCTCCAGCCATATGGCCATTTTTGTGCCTGGCGCTGTGCCAAGTGGGAAGGGGTGATGTCGAGGCTGAAGGCAGCTGGAAATCCTGCAGCCCCCAGGTCTGTGGGGCTACGCAAGCGGTTCCCAAAGAGCTTTAGAACAAGGCATAGTTTTCCCTGCTGGCTCTTTGGACATGGGACCCATCTCCAGCCGTATGGCGATTTTTGTGCCTGGTGCGGCGCCAGGTGGGAAAGGGTGGTGTCGAGGCTGAAGGCAGCAGGAAAGCCCGCAGCTCCCAGGTCTGTGGGGCTACGCAAGCGGTTCCCAAAGAGCTTTAGAACAAGGCATAGTTTTCCCTGCTGGCTCTTTGGGCAGGGCACCCATCTCTAGCCATAGACCCTTTTTGTGCCTGGCCCGGAGCCAAGTGGAAAAGGGTGGTTTTGAGGCTGAATGCAAGAGGAAAGTTCGGAGCCCCCAGGTCTGTGCGACAACGCAAGCGGTTCCCAAAGAGCTTTAGAACAAGGCATAGTTTTCCCTGCTGGCTCTTTGGGCGTGGGAACCGTCTCCAGCCATATGACCATTTTTGTGCCTAGCGCGGGGCCCAAAGGGAAAGGGTGGTTTTGAGGCTGAAGGCAGCAGCAAAACCTGCAGCCCCCAGGTCTGTGGGGCTATGCAAGCGGTTCCCAAAGAGCTTTAGAACAAGGCATAGTTTTCCCTGATGGCTCTTTGGGCGGGGGACCCATCTCCAGCCGTATGGCCAATTTTGTGCCTGGCGCGGCGCCAAGTGGGAAAGGGTGGTGTCGAGGCTGAAGGCAGCAGGAAAGCCCGCAGCCCCCAGGTCTGTGCGGCTACGCAAGAGGTTCCAAAAGAGCTTTCGAACAAGGCATAGTTTTCCCTGCTGGCTCCTTGGGCGTGGCACCCATCTCTAGCCATAGGCCCTTTTTGTGCCTGGCCCGGAGCCAAGTGGAAAAGGGTGGTTTTGAGGCTGAATGCAAGAGGAAAGTTCGGAGCCCCCAGGTCTGTGCGGCTACGCAAGCGGTTCCAAAAGAGCTTTCGAACAAGGCATAGTTTTCCCTGCTGGCTCTTTGGGCAGGGCACCCATCTCTAGCCATAGGCCCTTTTTGTGCCTGGCCCGGAGCCAAGTGGAAAAGGGTGGTTTTGAGGCTGAATGCAAGAGGAAAGCCTGCAGCCCCCAGGTCTGTGCGACAACGCAAGCGGTTCCCAAAGAGCTTTAGAACAAGGCATAGTTTTCCCTGCTGGCTCTTTGGGCGTGGGAACCGTCTCCAGCCATATGACCATTTTTGTGCCTGGCGCAGGGCCCAGAGGGAAAGGGTGGTTTTGAGGCTGAAGGCAGCAGCAAAAACTGCAGCCCCCAGGTCTGTGGGGCTACGCAAGCAGTTCCCAAAGAGCTTTAGAACAAGGCATAATTTTCCCTGCTGGCTCTTTGGGCGTGGCACACTTCTCCAGCCTTACGGCCATTATTGGGCCTGGCGCGGCACCAACTGGGAAAGGGTGGTGTCGAGGCTGAAGGCAGCAGGAAAGCCCGCAGCCCCCAGGTCTATGTGGCTATGCAAGCGGTTCCCAAAGAGCTTTAGAACAAGGTCTAGTTTTCCCTGCTGGCTCTTTGGGCGGGGGACCCATCTCCAGCCATATGGCCATTTTTGTGCCTGGCGCGGCGCCAAGTGGGAAAGGGTGGTGTTGAGGCGGAAGGCAGCAGGAAAGCCCGCAGCCCCCAGGTCTGTGGGGCTACACAAGCGGTTCCCAAAGAGCTTTAGAACAAGGTCTAGTTTTCCCTGCTGGCTATTTGGGCGGGGGACCCATCTCCAGCCATATAGCCATTTTGTGCCTGGCGCGGCGCCCAGAGGGAAAGGGTGGTGTTGAGGCTGAAGGCGGCACAACAGCCTGCCGCCCGGGGTTTTCTTAATGACTTTTCTTAATGATGTCTCCACAGTGTGAAGTTTTGCAGGATTTGAAAAAGTAATAGACACAGTGAAATCGAGTCTATTGGAAACTTCCATACCTTTCCCTCCCTCTAAATATCTGCTGTCCTGTAGTATCCACTGCCTACAGCTGACCTGACCTGTATCGGGAAGGTGGGTGGCTTGTGTCGGTTAAGCTGTGTGAACAACTAGTAACTGCCTGGTCACAATGTCGCCTACGACTCAGCAAAGATCATCCGAGTAAGGCGCCTCCCTTACACATGCGGGACAAGAAAGCGTTGTGGCATTCATGGCAGATTGATTATATTGGGCCCTTGAGATCATCAGGTGGGAAAAGATATGTCCTGGTAGGAGTGGAGATTATCTCCAGCCTCAGTATGGCCAGCAGTTTCAAACCAGCTACCAGGGACAACACAGTGAAAGGCCTAAAAGGGTGGCTCAGAACACTTCCCCTTCCCGAGGAAATCCAGAGTGATAACGGTTCACACTTTACGGCTTCGTTGGTACAAGATTGGGCCAAAGAAGAAGGGATTCGATGGGTATTTCATACTCCCTATTATCCCCAGGCTAATGGCATTGTTGAACGCACCAATAGATTGGTTAAGCGTTTTGCAAAAAGTCATGAACCTGGTTGGCATTTGCGATTGGATGATGCCATCTATCAACTAAATAACAGATGGAGTGGAGACGGCTGTCCTAAAATGAAAGCTTTCTATGTGCCTGCCAATATTATCTCTCCAAAAGCTGCCAATGAACCGGGAAAATACCCCGGAAGATTTCACCCTGGACTACCTGTGCTAGTGAAAATGCCTCAAAATGGGACGGTGCCAATGGTGCTAGCTACTCCCAAAAATCCCTATGCATGGGAAGCCAAGGATTGTTCAGGGAAGATACACCGGATCAGCACCCGGTGGATCGCACCTTCTTTTTAACCCCGTCGGTCGAATAAGACCGAGCAGAGTTGCTTTTCCTTTGTGTCTTACAGGAACCTTGGATGAGCTGTACAGACGGATTGGCCTACGCTACCTTTGAATGTCTCCAGGGAATCCTGACATTGAACCTGGCAATAATACTACTTTTATGATGTATGGCTATCTGGAGGCCCAAATTCTAAAATGACGAATTGGCAGATGGAATTGATGCTATTCAGTTTTACCTTTTTATTCCCTGTGGTTTGTAGTCAGAGAGACCCAGAGTGGCCATGGTCTCAAGCCTTTGTCGTCTGTAATACAAGACTACAGGGAGACCTCATGCTAACGCACCCTTTCCCAATCTAGACAAGCACAGTCTCTGGGGTTTCATCGGGATGTGTCTCAAAGTGACAAACATTCTGGTTGGTGTCAAGACAAAGGTCTTGTGCTTTGAGAGTATTACTCTCACAAATGAATCCTCGTTGGTCTCGTGAAACGCATGCGTCAACATCAGCAGTTTGCCATTTAGTCTCATTTTGTCGTGCCCAACCTCTGTGCTGTGTTGGATAGAGTAGAGCTCCTTGGTGATTCAACCCCAGTGCGATGATTGGGTATATGGTGTATACTGAGGCATTGCGTATCGTTAAGGCAAAAGCTGTGGCTTTGCTCTCAGTGGGATCGTAGGTGAAATTAACCAGATACCACCTGGACTGAAATCTTTTCTCAAACTCAATTGCATTATCCCATATTACTTTTCGAATTTCAGTGGGCAAGGTGCCTTCTTCACCTTCCCTTATGATTTATGAGTTTTTGCAAAACGCTTAACCAATCCGTTGGTGCATTCAACAATGCCATTAGCCTGAGGATAATAGGGAGTATGAAATACCCATCGAATCCCTTCTTCTTTGGCCCAATCTTGTACCACCGAAGCCGTAAAGTGTGAACCGTTATCACTCTGGATTTCCTCGGGAAGGGGAAGTGTGCTGAACCACCCTTTTAGGCCTTTCACTGTGTTGTCCCTGGTAGCTGGTTTGAAACTGCTGGCCATACTGAGGCTGGAGATAATCTCCACTCCTACCAGGACATATCTTTTCCCACCTGATGATCTCAAGGGCCCAATATAATCAAGCTGCTATGAATGCCACAACGCTTTCTTGTCCCGCATGTGTAAGGGAAGCGCCTTACTCGGATGATCTTTGCTGAGTCGTAGGCGACATTGTGACCAGGCAGTTACTATTTGTTCGCACAGCTTAACTGACACAGGCCACCCCCGGGCTAGACCTTCCTGATACAGATCAGTACGGCCTGTATGGCCAGGCTTAATATGTAACCATTCGAGTAAGCGTTCCCATTCCCGACCGTCATCTACAATGTCAATTTGTTGTAGCCGCGTGAGGCTATCTACCTGTTGGTTGAACTGAGCAGTGATCGAGTTTGAACGATCGTGGCCTTTTACCCAAGCAATGTGCAATGTTCTCTCTCCTCCTATTTCCAACAGTTGCTTCCAGCTGTCTGTCTCCCAGATTGGGACTCTATTCACCTGCCAATCATTGGCTGCCCAGTGTCCTAGCCATTCAGTGGCTCCTTTAAAAACAGCATATGACTCAGCGTAAATGTAAGTAGCCCCATGTTGTGCAGCTAGTAGGACGGCTCTGAGTTCCCCTACTTGTGCCCTACCTTCTCCTGTTTCAATTGCTCTTTCCCCCGTTGCTACTTCCAGTGCTACGGCCTTGTATTTCCACTTGCTGTTCTCACGGTGAGATGACGCACCAGTAAACCACACTCCTGTAAGATCACTGCCTTCTTTCAGAGGAGGTGCTTCTTGGATCAGAGATGGTCTGTTTGGTGGGGAGTGGAACAATAGGGCACCATCTATATCCTTCTGGAGCATGGATACTTTGATACTACCTTCAGAGATTGGCATGATATCATTAATGCCTTCTAAATAAGCATACCACTTTCGAACTGTGGGTTTCTGGGCAATGCCGGCTGTTTTGCTGTCCCTTTAAGGACCTTTAAATGCTGTCCCTTTAAGGACCACATCTAGGAGTCGAAAAGGGCCCCGAACAATCACGCTCTGTTCTCGCCTTATCTGCTCTGCTCGTTGCAACGCTCGCACCAGGGACAGTAAACCCTTCTCCAGGTCTGAATATCTGCTCTCAGTATCATTAAAGGCGTGAGAGCTAAATTCTAATGGTCTCTCCGGTCCTGCTGGTCCCTTTTGTCATAAATTACAACGGGAACCATGTTCACTGAACCCCCATTCTACATGGACAGGGTCAGTTGGATGTATGGGGCCAAGTTGTTGGAATAACCTTAGCTCTTTTATTAGCAATTCTAGTGCATTAGTATGTTGTTCAGTCCACTCCCAGGATTTACCTTTTTTGAGCAAACAATAAAGGGGGCGAGCAATGATGGAAAAGCCAGGGATGTGTTTACGCCAATAACTTAAAGTTCCTAGGACTTGCTGTAACTCCTTCGTGCTGGAAGGATTCTGTCCATGTTCTATTTTTTCAGGGTATCCTGAGGGACAGAAGCAGCTCCCTTAATCCACCAGACCCCCCCAGGAATTTAACTTCCTGTGCGGGTCCCTGACACTTTGAGTCGGGAATTTCCAATCCCAAATCTGATAATGTTTTTCGGATGTTTTGCATCATGTCTTGTACACTTTCTTGGCTCTCTCCCCCATTAAGATGTCGTCAATATATTGGTATACCGTACATCCCTGTGAAACAGGAATCTCTGATAGCACTTTAGCTAAAGCATTATGGGCAATAGTGGGGGAATGTTTGTATCCTTGCGGAAAGCGGTTAAAGGTATATTGACTCCTTTCCATGTGAATGCAAACTGCGCTTTGTCCTGCTCAAGGAGGAGAATCGTAAAAAAAATATGTCTTTAACATCTAAGGCAGCCACCCAAGCACGGGCAGCTCCTTTTATCATTGCCACAATTTCCGCGATATTAGGAACCGCAGAGGTCGGGGTGCAGTGTTGGCGTTTAATTTTCCGTAATCTACTGTGAAACGCCATTGCCTTTTTGGTTTCTTTACTGGCCACACTGGTGAATTATAAGGCGCGTGAGTCCTCTTAATGATGTTTCTTTTTTCTAAATCTGATACCACCCCGTCTGCTCCTGCAAGTGCAGCTGCAGGCAGTGGGTACTCTCAGACGTTGGTAATTTTAGAAGGAGGCAAAAGTATAGATGTTTCTAATAGCCCCAATTTAACTGTGTCTAATCCTTTTTTGCGTCCTGCAAAACTCCACACAGTTCCATCTCCATCTGGGAGTTTCCACATTCGCCCACGCAGTACGTCAAATCCTAGGAGGTTAGTACGTGAGGCACCCACTAACGCTTCTGCCCTAGTCATTCGCTGCTCTCCCGGCAACCAGAGGTTAATTTTTGCAGTGGGGCATGTTTTTACCACACCATCAATTCCCGTGAAGTTGACTCTGCGTCGGGTGGGATTTATACCTAGAAGTTGTGCTGTTTCGTTAGTGATTGCAGACATTTGGGCTCCGGTATCAATAATAAAATTTACCAATATCTTCCGGGGGTCCAACAGGAATGACAATAACGGGTTCGGAGTCTTTATGAGAGCGCCATTGGATTGCTAGTACCTGCCGGACAGGGTGGCTCACTGCCCTCCCCGGGGATAGGAGTGTTTTGGCTGGGACTCTGTCAAATCAATCAAGTTACGTTCCGGTGCAGAAGGCACAATTTTCTCACGGCTTGGGGATTCTCTGGTTAGACTTTTCTCCCCAGCCGCATTATTCTTTCCAGGTAGAGATTGGACTAGCGTACGGAGATCTCCCGTAGGGTCACCGCGCAAGAATTGTCGGGGCACCCCTAATTGTAGGGCTTTACGCCACAACTCATTTCGGTCCTTATCAGGCTTAAACCTTCCCTCTGATTTAGGGTTTTGAGTGTGAGTTTGGACTTGGCGAACCTTTCGCGGGTGTTCGGAGGATTTCTCACTAGTTTGGCTGGCCCAGCCCATTCGGCGCCCATATTGATCTATTTCCTGTACATTCCAGGTGGGCATGTAGTGACCACGGCCCCGCCCATGAGCACCCCGAGCATCCCGTATACGATCTTGAGTGCGAACAAGGAACGGTTTCAGGCAATCGGGAAGACCACGGATGAGAGGGGCTAATCGATCCGGGTCGATAGCGGCTGACATTGGGGATTTCCGAAATTCCTCTCTGTCATACATGGCTTGCAGACAAGCTGCTTTCCGTACAGCCGCAAACAGATCAGAGTAGCCTGTAGCTCTAATCTCTAACGGCTCCCCCCTCTCTCGCGGATCCATACCCCTTGCCCAAAAGGCTGCTCGAGCGGTTAGGGAATAATTATGATCCCCAGGCATAGTGGTTAAAAACACTCCTGGTCCCCAAGAGTCTCCTGCTTCTTCCTCACTCAGCATAATTCTGTGCCCCCCTTCAGAAGAAACTCGCCACACGTACTCAACAGCCGACTCTTCTGGTCGCCTCGAATATTTCTCCCTTATTTTTGTTAACTCAGTTGGTGTCCATGGAACGGTACGCACAGTGGTGTGAATTTCATCACCATCATCAACTGCAGTTTCAGTTTTAACCAGAGGACGTAAAGGAAAAACTTGGGATTTCAAAGTAAAAGTCCTTTCCTCCTCATCTTCTTCGTCATCCTCACTATTAGACAAAAAAATCTCCGGTCTGGGTTCCGGAATTTGGATAACACATTAACTTACGAATCTGTTGGACCTGAGTCGAGGGCTGCATTTTATCTAAGAGCCCGGTCACCCTTTCAATAACATTTTAAGTTGGCGATTTTTCACTCCCAAGTTGAGCATTCCGGTTTCCTAAACATTCATTCTCACTCACAAGCTTATCGACTTGAGTTCTTAATTTTTCTCCTGTCTCCTTTTGCAAGGCTAATGATGACGTCAGCACCTCATTCTCCGATTTCAGGGTTGCATATTCTACAGCTGAAATCAGATTAGGAGCGGGGGTTTCTCTAGCTTCTTGTTGTGCACAAGATAAACAGGCGCCTAACACAGCACAAATCACACCCTTGCCTTTCCCCGCTCTGAGGTTCTGTGAAACCCGACGCTCTTCAATACGTTCCACCACTTTCTCTTCATCCTTCCAAAATTTTTGGGCCCACTCCTTCCCAGCCTGGGAAGGGGCACAATCATATTTTTGCAGCAGTTTATCCATGGCAATCCTGCCGACTACGCCAAATTCTGTTGCGTGAAACGGGGCCAAGCGGTTTTGGCAGAAGATAAACCCCCTTGCGTTCTAACACTCCTCACCGAGGTGGGAGGCCAGGTGCGGCTGGGTTTCAATTCTGAGTGATGCCCAATTCAGCACTATCAGGCCAATCGCGTTTAATATGTGTTAAACTAGTACGATTTGGAGACACTAATAGTGGGCTGCACCTTCAGTCTAGTCGTGCTCCTGAACCAGCATGGCCTCTCTCAAGTTTTGGTCGCCTTCAGTGAGAAAGCGAAACGACTAGCTACTGAAACAGTGCAGTTTATTTAAACAACAGATATACAGGTTCTTTAGGATTGCCGGTGATAAATACACTGTCTGCAAAGCACGTGCAAATAAAGACATTGTTAAATATACAAACGCGCGACAAAATTATAAACGATACAGCCTGGCTATAAATGTAGGGTAGAGATTCTCTAGAGAAATTTCTAGAGTCCCCGAGAAAGCACTCGGTGTAATCAAAGTCTTACCCAAAGGCATCCTTATGGGGGGGAAGAAAGGCTCAGCCCGTCGACTGATCCCAGAAAACAGCGGTGGGATTCTTCGCGATGGTGTCTTCCCTGACATCCCCTCTCTCTTGGGCTATTTTTATATTATTTTTTTATCTTCAAAGTGGAGTTTGAGTGACTTTAGTCATATGTACTTTTATTATGATTAATGTACTCAAGGAGGAGTGTTCACACCTCGGGGGCGGACAGCCTCCGGGATGGAGGTGTGTTTTGGTACATTGTGGTGAGCAAAGTTCGCACAAAAGGACAGCATTTCATCAACATTTGACGAAATGTTGGCTCGGGTAGCGTGTAGGCCGCTTATCAGTTCCGTAGTACCATCTCGTCCCCATATCTGCTATTCGTCACAAGGGAAGGCCACGGAAGAAGCGCGTTCCGTTCCATCCCTCGTGTAGTTTCGCAAACAACCTTGTACAGGGAATCACAGCTGTTGCATTCTTCGTGTGCTAGCTGCGGCTGTATTCTACCTCAGAAGCCTCTTGATTTTATGACTTTCCTTAATGTGTGAACAATGCTGTATTTTTGTATTCTTGGCCAATTTAGTAATTATTCCACAAGAACACACATTGGTTGCCGAGTTATCGATGGGTCTAATCACCACAGGCCAACTGTAATTAAAACCATCTATGTAGACTCTACCAAAGCGGACAAATACAACACTGATTGTTACAAAATTATGGCGCCAAATTCAGATTGCTGGCACAATTTCACTTTCATCAAACCTACAGTAGTGTACTGTATTTGGGGCTACAAGGGCACAGAATTGTTATTTGCATTTATGATTGACTCAAATACACCTGAACTTGCTGAAATGAATCCAGAACCTACACCCCACAAACTCTCAAAGGCTCGCTCTTCTAAGAGAAAAAAAACCACCTCTCTCTTTTCTAAGCCCTCCATTAGACTAACTCCTTACATTTTCAACATTGGCCCTTACGTTATTAAACACACACAGGTCAACAACAGGTACTGTTTAATCCCACATATTCCCTCAAACGAGCAGAATTGTCAATGCAGATTCAAATCTCTGCGATCAAACCCACCTGCTTACCGTTCCTGAGTACATCTTATGCAGAATGGTCAGCATGGTTACGCAGACGAACTCTTGCCACTTCACAACGACTGAAGAGGGATGCGACTGGTATCTTAGGAACAGGCCTGGGAGTCTTGAATAGTATAGATGCTGAGATACTTGCCAACAAACTAGTCACAACCACTACTGATCTGGACAAATGAAGACATCCCCTACGGTCCTCTCTATTAGCATTGGGAAACCACCAACGGCTTTTATCGAATATATTGCCTCAATGGGAAGAAACGGGTGAAAAAGACCATCAGCTGATCACAGATGCACTTGGTACAACCCAAACCAATGTTTCCTTGGCTCTTAGTTGTATCCAAGCCCAATTGTGGATGCAATCTATGACAGCCGCAATCATAAGGGAAGGTGAAGAAGGCACCTTGCCCACCGAAATTCGAAAAGTAATATGGGATAACGCAATTGAATTTGAGAAAAGATTTCAGTCCAGGTGGTATCTGGTTAATTTCACCTACGATCCCACTGAGAGCAAAGCCACAGCTTTTGTCTTAACGATACGCAATGCCTCAGTATACACCATATACCCAATCATCGCACTGGGGTTGAATCACCAAGGAGCTCTACTCTATCCAACACAGCACAGAGGTTGGGCACGACAAAATGAGACTAAATGGCAAACTGCTGATGTTGACGCATGCGTTTCACGAGACCAACGAGGATTCATTTGTGAGAGTAATACTCTCAAAGCACAAGACCTTTGTCTTGACACCAACCAGAATGTTTGTCACTTTGAGACACATCCCGATGAAACCCCAGAGACTGTGCTTGTCTAGATTGGGAAAGGGTGCGTTAGCATGAGGTCTCCCTGTAGTCTTGTATTCAGAGATGACATAGTAATCACTCAAATCTTTGTGTTTGAACTTTACTAACACAAACTTACGGGATGCGACTTCAATTATTAAGCTCCTGTTACGTCTTTTCAATTGCTACAACCTAATTACACGTTGATTCGAGATTGTTGCCTACCCCTATCGGAATGAATCTCTCCCTGGTGAAGAAGCTGCTAAAACACAATGAATTGAAGCAACTCTTGAAAGAGGCCCAAGAAAATAGACAGACAACTTTGATTACTGTCCATCACAGGTTGAAGAAATACACCAAGCGTTGGAAAGAGTGAAGAGAGGCGGAGGACATAGATGGGGAGATACTCTTTTTGGATGGTCACTCACAGTTACAGGAATTTATAACAAGATGCTTCACTCTGTTGTTGTTTTACTAATACTCACTGTATTGTGCTTTGCTTAGACAATTGTTTTGCATGTTAGACTTTGGATTATGATGAAAAGTTTAAATCGCTTGATCACTCCACGAGAAGGATTTCCACTTGATATCCCTCACCAAAAGAACACATGTGATCTTTCTTATCAGTGTTGAATACGTCGACCTTGACTGACTGTAGACAAAGTTTTCCCTGCAGGCTCTTTGGGCGGGGGACCCATCTCCAGCCATAGGCCATTTTTGTGCCTAGCGCGGCGCCTATTGGGAAAGAATGGTTTTGAGGCTGAAGGCAGCAGGAAGACCTGAAGCTCCCACGTCTCTGGGGCTAAGCAAGCAGTTCCCAAAGAGCTTTAGAACAAGGCATAGTTTTCCCTGTTGGCTCTTTGGGCGGGAGACCCATTGCCTGCCGTATGGCCATTTTTGTGCCTGGCGCGGCGCAAAGAGGGAAAAGGTGTTGTCGAGGCTGAAGGCAGCAGGAAAGCCTGCAGCCCCCAGGTCTGTGGGACTACGCAAGCGGTTCCCAAAGAGCTTTAGAACAAGGCATAGTTTTCCCTGCTGGCTCCTTGGGCGTGGGACCCATCTCCAGCCGTATGGCCATTTTTGTGCATGGCGCGGCGCCAAGTGGAAAAGGCTGGTGTCGAGGCTGAAGGCAGCAGGAAAGCCCGCAGCCCCCAGGTCTGTGGGGCTACGCAAGCGGTTCCCAAAGAGCTTTAGAACAAGGCATAGTTTTCCCTGCTGGCTCTTTGGGCGTGGCACCCATCTCCAGCCATATGGCCATTTTTGTGCCTGGCGCGGCGCAAAGAGGGAAAAGGTGTTGTCGAGGCTGAAGGCAGCAGGAAAGCCTGCAGCCCCCAGGTCTGTGGGACTACGCAAGCGGTTCCCAAAGAGCTTTAGAACAAGGCATAGTTTTCCCTGCTGCCTCCTTGGGCGTGGGACCCATCTCCAGCCGTATGGCCATTTTTGTGCATGGCGCGGCGCCAAGTGGAAAAGGGTGGTGTCGAGGCTGAAGGCAGCAGGAAAGCCCGCAGCCCCCAGGTCTGTGGGGCTACGCAAGTGGTTCCCAAAGAGCTTTAGAACAAGGCATAGTTTTCCCTGCTGCCTCCTTGGGTGTGGGACCCATCTCCAGCCGTATGGCCATTTTTGTGCCTGGCGCGGCGCCAAGTGGGAAAGGGTGGTGTCGAGGCTGAAGGCAGCAGGAAAGCCCGCAGCCTCCAGGTCTGTGGGGCTACGCAAGCGGTTCCCAAAGAGCTTTAGAACAAGGCATAGGTTTCCCTGCTGGCTCTTTGGGCGGGGGACCCATCTCCAGCCGTATGGCCATTTTTGTGCTTGGCGCGGGGCCAAGTGGGAAAGGCTGGTGTCGAGGCTGAAGGCAGCAGGAAAGCCCGCAGCCCCAGGTCTGTGGGGCTACGCAAGCGGTTCCCAAAGACCTTTAGAACAAGGCATAGTTTTCCCTGCTGGCTCCTTGGGCGGGGGACCCATCTCCAGTTGTATGGCCATTTTTGTGCATGGCGCGGCGCCAAGTGGGAAAGGGTGTTGTCGAGGCTGAAGGCAGCAGCAAAGCCCGCAGCCCCCAGGTCTGTGGGGCTACACAAGCAGTTCCCAAAGAGCTTTAGAACAAGGCATAGTTTTCTCTAATGGCTCCTTGGGCAGGGGACCCATCTCCAACCGTATGGCCATTTTTGTGCATGGCGCGGCGCCAAGTGGAAAAGGGTGGTTTTGAGGCTGAAGGCAGCAGGAAAGCCTGCAGCCACCACGTCTGTGGGGCTACGCAAGCGGTTCCATAAGAGCTTTAGAACAAGGCATAGTTTTCCCTGCTGCCTCCTTGGGTGTGGGACCCATCTCCAGCCGTATGGCCATTTTTGTGCCTGGCGCGGCGCCAAGTGGGAAAGGGTGGTGTCGAGGCTGAAGGCAGCAGGAAAGCCCGCAGCCTCCAGGTCTGTGGGGCTACGCAAGCGGTTCCCAAAGAGCTTTAGAACAAGGCATAGGTTTCCCTGCTGGCTCTTTGGGCGGGGGACCCATCTCCAGCCGTATGGCCATTTTTGTGCTTGGCGCGGGGCCAAGTGGGAAAGGCTGGTGTCGAGGCTGAAGGCAGCAGGAAAGCCCGCAGCCCCAGGTCTGTGGGGCTACGCAAGCGGTTCCCAAAGACCTTTAGAACAAGGCATAGTTTTCCCTGCTGGCTCCTTGGGCGGGGGACCCATCTCCAGTTGTATGGCCATTTTTGTGCATGGCGCGGCGCCAAGTGGGAAAGGGTGTTGTCGAGGCTGAAGGCAGCAGCAAAGCCCGCAGCCCCCAGGTCTGTGGGGCTACACAAGCAGTTCCCAAAGAGCTTTAGAACAAGGCATAGTTTTCCCTGATGGCTCCTTGGGCAGGGGACCCATCTCCAACCGTATGGCCATTTTTTTGCCTGGTGTGGCGCCAAGTGGAAAAGGGTGGTTTTGAGGCTGAAGGCAGCAGGAAAGCCCGCAGCCCCCAGGTCTGTGGGGCTACGCAAGCGGTTCCCAAAGAGCTTTAGAACAAGGCATAGTTTTCCCTTCTGGCTCTTTGGGCGGGGAACCCATCTCCAGCCATAGGCTTTTTAGAGCTTGGCGCGGCGCCAATTGGGAAAGGGTGGTTTTGAGGCTGAAGGCAGCGGGAAAGCCCGCAGCCCCAAGGTCTGTGGGGCTACGCAAGCGGTTCCATAAGAGATTTAGAACAAGGCATAGTTTTCCCTGATGGCTCTTTGGGCGGGGGACCCATCTCCAGCCGTATGGCCATTTTTTGTGCCTGGCGCGGCGCCAAGTGGGAAAGGGTGTTGTCGAGGCTGAAGGCAGCAGGAAAGCCCGCAGCCCCCAGGTCTGTGGGGCTACGCAAGCGGTTCCCAAAGAGCTTTAGAACAAGGCATAGTTTTCCCTGCTGGCTCTTTGGGCATGGGACCCATCTCCAGCCATATGGCCATTTTTGTGCCTGGCCCGGCGCCCAGAGGGAAAGGGTGGTTTTGAGGCTGAAGGCAGCAGCAAAGCCCGCAGCCCCCAGGTCTGTGGGGCTACGCAAGCGGTTCCCAAAGAGCTTTAGAACAAGGCATAGTTTTCTCTAATGGCTCTTTGGGCGGGTGACCCATCTCCAGCCTTATGGCCATTTTGGTGCCTGGCGCGGCGCCAAGTGTGAAAGGGTGGTTTTGAGTGAGAAAGCAGCAGGAAAGCCCGCAGCCCCCAGGTCTGTGGGGCTACGCAAGCGGTTCCCAAAGAGCTTTAGAACAAGGCATAATTTTCCTTGATGGGTCTTTGGGCGTGGGACCCATCTCTAGCCATAGGCCCTTTTTGTGCCTGGCCCGGCACCAAGTTGAAAAGGGTAGTTTTGAGGCTGAAGGCAGCAGGAAAGCCCGCAGCCCCCAGGTCTGTGGGGCTACGCAAGCGGTTCCCAAAGAGCTTTCGAACAGGGCATAGTTTTCCCTGCTGGCTCTTTGGGCGTGGGACCAATCTCTAGCCATAGGACATTTTTGTGCCTGGCACGGCGCCAAGTGGGAAAGGGTGGTTTTGAGGCTGAAGGCAGCAGGAAAGCCCGCAGCCCCCAGGTCTGTGGGGCTACGCAAGCGGTTCCCAAAGAGCTTTAGAACAAGGCATAGTTTTCTCTAATGGCTCTTTGGGCGGGTGACCCATCTCCAGCCTTATGGCCATTTTGGTGCCTGGCGCGGCGCCAAGTATGAAAGGGTGGTTTTGAGTGAGAAAGCAGCAGGAAAGCCCGCAGCCCCCAGGTCTGAGGGGCTACGCAAGCGGTTCCCAAAGAGCTTTAGAACAAGGCATAGTTTTCCCTGATGGGTCTTTGGGCGTGGGACCCATCTCTAGCCATAGGCCCTTTTTGTGCCTGGCCCGGCACCAAGTTGAAAAGGGTAGTTTTGAGGCTGAAGGCAGCAGGAAAGCCCGCAGCCCCCAGGTCTGTGGGGCTACGCAAGCGGTTCCCAAAGAGCTTTCGAACAAGGCATAGTTTTCCCTGCTGGCTCTTTGGGCGTGGGACCAATCTCTAGCCATAGGACATTTTTGTGCCTGGCACGGCGCCAAGTGGGAAAGGGTGGTTTTGAGGCTGAAGGCAGCAGGAAAGCCCGCAGCCCCCAGGTCTGTGGGACAACGCAAGCGGTTCCCAAAGAGCTTTAGAACAAGGCATAGTTTTCCCTGCTGGCTCTTTGGGCGGGTGACCCATCTCCAGCCTTATGGCCATTTTGGTGCCTGGCGCGGCGCCAAGTGGGAAAGGGGTGTTTTGAGGCTGAAGGCAGCAGGAAAGCCCGCAGCCCCCAGGTCTGTGGGGCTACGCAAGCGGTTCCCAAATAGCCTTAGAACAAGGCATAGTTTTCCCTGATGGCTCCTTGGGCAGGGGACCCATCTCTAGCCATAGGCCCTTTTGTGCCTGGCCCGGCACCAAGTGGGAAAGGGTGGTTTTGAGGCTGAAGGCAGCAGGAAAGCCCGCAGCCCCCAGGTCTGTGGGGCTACGCAAGTGGTTCTCAAAGAGCTTTAGAACAAGGCATAGTTTTCCCTGCTGGCTCCTTGGGCAGGGGACCCATCTCCAGCCAAAGGCCATTTTTGCCCCTGGCGCGGCGCCAAGTGGGAAAGGGTGGTTTTGAGGCTGAAGGCAGCAGCAAAGCCCGCAGCCCCCAGGTCTGTGGGGCTACGCAAGCGGTTCCCAAAGAGCTTTAGAACAAGGCAGAGTTTTCCCTGCTGGCTCTTTGGGCGGGGGACCCATCTCTAGCCATAGGCCCTTTTTGTGCCTGGCCCGGCGCCAAGTGGGAAAAGGGTGGTTTTGAGGCTGAAGGCAGCAGGAAAGCCCGCAGCCCCCACGTCTGTGCGACAACGCAAGCGGTTCCCAAAGACCTTTAGAACAAGGCAGAGTTTTCCCTGCTGGCTCTTTGGGCGGGGGACCCATATCCAGCCATATGGCCATTTTGGTGCCTGGAGCGGCGCCAAGTGGGAAAGGGTGGCTTTGAGGCTGAAGGCAGCAGGAAAGCCCGCAGCCCCCAGGTCTGTGGGGCTACGCAAGCGGTTCCCAAAGAGCTTTAGAACAAGGCATAGTTTTCCCTGCTGGCTCTTTGGGCGTGGGACCAATCTCTAGCCATAGGACATTTTTGTGCCTGGCACGGCGCCAAGTGGGAAAGGGTGGTTTTGAGGCTGAAGGCAGCAGGAAAGCCCGCAGCCCCCAGGTCTGTGGGACAACGCAAGCGGTTCCCAAAGAGCTTTAGAACAAGGCATAGTTTTCCCTGCTGGCTCCTTGGGCGGGGGACCCATCTCTAGCCATAGGCCCTTTTTGTGCCTGGCCCGGCACCAAGTGGAAAAGGGTGGTTTTGAGGCTGAAGGCAGCAGGAAAGCCTGCAGCCCCTTGCTCTGTGGAGCTACGCAAGCGGTTCCCAAAGAGCTTTAGAACAAGGCATAGTTTTCCCTTCTGGCTCTTTGGGCGGGGGACCCATCTCCAGCCATATGGCCATTTTGGTGCCTGGCGCGGCGCCAAGTGGGAAAGGGTGGCTTTGAGGCTGAAGGCAGCAGGAAAGCCCGCAGCCCCCAGGTCTGTGGGGCTACGCAAGCGGTTCCCAAAAAGCTTTAGAAGAAGGCATAATTTTCCCTGCTGGCTCTTTGGGAGGGGGACCCATCTCTAGCCGTATGGCCATTTTTGTGCCTGGCGCGGCGCCAAGTTGGAAAGGGTGTTTTTGAGTGAGAAGACAACAGGAAAGCCCGCAGCCCCCACGTCTGTGGGGCTACGCAAGCGGTTCCCAAAGAGCTTTAGAACAAGGCATAGTTTTCCCTGCTGGCTCTTTGGGCATGGGACCCATCTAAAGCTGTATGGCCATTTTTGTGCCTGGCGCGGCGCCAAGTGTGAAAGGGTGGTTTTGAGTGAGAAGGCAGCAGGAAAGCCCGCAGCCCCCAGGTCTGTGGGGCTACGCAAGCGGTTCCCAAAGAGCTTTAGAACAAGGCATAGTTTTCCCTGCTTGCTCTTTGGGCGCGTACCCATCTGCACCCATGTGGCAATTTTTGTGTCTGACTCGGCACCAAGTGGGAAAGGGTGGTGTTGAGGCTGAAGGCAGCAGGAAAGCCTGCAGCCCCCAGGTCTGTGGGGCAACGCAAGCGGTTCCCAAAGAGCTTTAGAACAAGGCATAGTTTTCCCTGATGGCTCTTTGGGCAGGGGACTCATCTCCAGCCGTATGGCCATTTTTGTGCCTGGCGTGGTGCCCAGAGGAAAAAGGTGGTTTTGAGGCTGAAGGCAGCAGGAAAGCCCGCAGCCCCCAGGTCTGTGGGGCAACGCAAGCGGTTCCCAAAGACCTTTAGAACAAGGCATAATTTTCCCTGCTGGCTCCTTGGGCAGGGGACCCTTCTCCAACCGTATGGCCATTTTTCTGCCTGGTGTGGCGCCAAGTGGAAAAGGGTGGTTTTGAGGCTGAAGGCAGCAGGAAAGTCCGCAGCCCCCAGGTCTGTGGGGCTACGCAAGCGGTTCCCAAAGAGCTTTAGAACAAGGCATAGTTTTCCCTGATGGCTCTTTGGGCGGGGGACCCATCTCCAGCCATATGCTTTTTAGAGCTTGGCGCGGCGCCAAGTGGGAAAGGGTGGTTTTGAGGCTGAAGGCAGCGGGAAAGCCTGCATCCCCCAGGTCTGCGGGCTACGCAAGCGGTTCCATAAGAGATTTAGAACAAGGCATAGTTTTCCCTGCTGGCTCTTTGGGCGGGGGACCCATCTCCAGCCATAGGCCTTTTTTGTGTCTGTACCGGCGCCTAGAGGGAAATGGTGTTGTCGAGGTTGAAGGCAGCAGGAAAGCCCGCAGCCCCCAGGTCTGTGGGGCTACGCAAGCGGTTCCCAAAGAGCCTTAGAACAAGGCATAGTTTTCCCTGCTGCCTCTTTGGGCGGGGGACCCATCTCCAGCCGTATGGCCATTTTTGTGCCTGGCGCGGTGCCCAGTGGGAAAGGGTTGTTTTGAGGCTGAAGGCAGCAGGAAGGCCCGCAGCCCCCAGGTCTGTGGGGCTACGCAAGCGGTTCCAAAAAGTTTTAGAACAAGGCATATTTTTCCCTGTTGGCTCTTTGGGCGTGGCATCAATCTCCAGCCGTATGGCCATTTTTGGGCCTGGCGCGGCACCAAGTGGGAAAGGGTGGTTTTGAGGCTGAAGGCAGCAGGAAAGCCCGCAGCCCCCAGGTCTGTAGGGCTACGCAAGCGGTTTCCAAAGAACTTTAGAACAAGGCATAATTTTTCCTGCTGGCTCTTTGGGCAGGGGACCCATCTCCAGCCGTATGGCGATTTTTGTGCCTGGCGCGGCGCCAAGTGGGAAAGGGTGTTGTCGAGGCTGAAGGCAGCAGCAAAGCCCGCAGCCCCCAGGTCTGTGGGGCTACACAAGCGGTTCCCAAAGAGCTTTAGAACAAGGCAGAGTTTTCCCTGCTGGCTCCTTGGGCGGGGGACCCATTGCCTGCCGTATGGCCATTTTTGTGCCTGGCGCGGTGCCCAGTGGGAAAGCGTGGTGTCGAGGCTGAAGGCAGCAGGAAAGCCCGCAGCCCCCAGGTCTGTGGGGCTACGCAAGCGGTTCCCAAAGAGCTTTAGAACAAGGCATAGTTTTCCCTGCTGGCTCTTTGGGCCGGAGACCCATCTCCAGCCATAGGCCATTTTTGAGTCTGTCGCGGCGCCAAGTGTGAAAGGGTGGTTTTGAGGCTGAAGGCAGCAGGAAAGCCCGCAGCCCCCAGGTCTGTGGGACAATGCAAGCGGTTCCCAAAGAGCTTTAGAACAAGGCATAGTTTTCCCTGCTGGCTCTTTGGGCATGGGACCCATCTCCAGCCGTATGGCCATTTTTGTGCCTGGCACGGCGCCAAGTGGGAAAGGGTGGTGTCGAGGCTGAAGGCAGCAGGAAAGACCGCAGCCCCCAAGTCTGTGGGGCTACGCAAGCGGTTCCCAAAGAGCTTTAGAACAAGGCATAGTTTTCCCTGCTGGCTCTTTGTGCATGGGACCCATCTCCAGCCGTATGGCCATTTTTGGGCCTGGCGCGGCACCATGTGTGAAAGGGTGGTGTCGAGGCTGAAGGCAGCAGGAAAGCCCGCAGCCCCCAGGTCTGTGGGGCTATGCAAGCGTTTCCCAAAGAGCTTTAGAACAAGGCATAGTTTTCCCTGCTGGCTCTTAGGGCGTGGGACCCATCTCCAGCCATAGGCCTTTTTTGTGCCTGTCCTGGCGCCCAGAGGGAAATGGTGGTTTTGAGGCTGAAGGCAGCAGGAAAGCCCGCAGCCCCCAGGTCTGTGGCACAATGCAAGCGGTTCCCAAAGAGCTTTAGAACAAGGCATAGTTTTCCCTGCTGGCTCTTTGGCCGTGGCACCCATCTCCAGCCATATGGCCATTTTTGTGCCTGGCGCGGCACCGAGTGGGAAAGGGTGGTGTCGAGGCTGAAGGCAGCAGGAAAGCCCGCAGCCCCCAGATCTGTGGGGCTACGCAAGCGGTTCCCAAAGAGCTTTAGAACAAGGCATAGTTTGCCCTGCTGACTCCTTGGGCGGGGGACCCATCTCCAACCGTATGGCCATTTTTGTGCATGGCGCGGCGCCAAGTGGGAAAGGGTGGTGTCGAGGCTGAAGGCAGCAGGAAAGCCCGCAGCCCCCAGGTCTGTGGGGCTACGCAAGTGGTTCCCAAAGAGCTTTAGAACAAGGCAGAGTTTTCCCTGCTGGCTGTTTGGGCGGGGGATCCATCTCCATCCATATGTCCATTTTTGTGTTTGGCGCGACGCCAAGGGGGAAAGGCTGGTGTCGAGGCTGAAGGCAGCAGGAAAGCCCGCAGCCCCCAGGTCTGTGCGGCTACGCAAGCGGTTCCCAAAGAGCTTTAGATCAAGGCATAGTTTTCCCTGCTGGCTCTTTGGGCGGGAGACCCATCTCCAGCCGTATGGCCATTTTTGTGCCTGGCGCGGTGCCCAGTGGGAAAGCGTGGTGTGGAGGCTGAAGTCAGCAGGAAGGCCCGCAGCTCCCAGGTCTGTGCGGCTACGCAAGCGGTTCCCAAAGAGCTTTAGAACAAGGCATAGTTTTCCCTGCTGGCTCTTTGGGCGTGAGACCCATCTCCAGCCGTATGGCCATTTTTGTGCCTGGCGCGGTTCCCAGTGGGAAAGGGCGGTTTTGAGGCTGAAGGCAGCAGGAAGGCCCGCAGCCCCCAGGTCTGTGGGGCTACGCAAGCGGTTCCAAAAGAGCTTTAGAACAAGGCACAGTTTTCCGTGCTGGCTCCTTGGGCGGGGGACCCATCTCCAGCCGTATGGCCATTTTTGTGCCTGGCGCGGCGCCAAGTGGGAAAGGGTGGTTTTGAGGCTGAAGGCAGCAGCAAAGCCCGCAGCCCCCAGGTCTGTGGGGCTACGCAAGCGGTTCCCAAAGAACTTTAGAACAAGGCATAATTTTTCCTGCTGGCTCTTTGGGCATGGGACCCATCTCCAGCCGTAAGGCCAATTTTGTGCCTGGCGCGGCACCAAGTATGAAAGGGTGGTTTTGAGGCTGAAGGCAGCAGGAAAGCCCGCAGCCCCCAGGTCTGTGGGACAATGCAAGCGGTTCCCAAAGAGCTTTAGAACAAGGCATAGTTTTCCCTGCTGGCTCTTTGGGCATGGGACCCATCTCCAGCCGTATGGCCATTTTTGTGCCTGGTGCGGCGCCAAGTGGGAAAGGGTGGTGTCGAGGCTGAAGTCAGCAGGAAAGCCCGCAGCCCCCAGGTCTGTGGGACAATGCAAGCGGTTCCCAAAGAGCTTTAGAACAAGGCATAGTTTTCCCTGCTGGCTCTTTGGCCGTGGCACCCATCTCCAGCCGTATGGCGATTTTTGTGCCTGGCGCGGCGCCAAGTGGGAAAGGGTGTTGTCGAGGCTGAAGGCAGCAGCAAAGCCCGCAGCCCCCAGATCTGTGGGGCTACACAAGCGGTTCCCAAAGAGCTTTAGAACAAGGCATAGTTTTCCCTGCTGGCTCCTTGGGCGGGGGACCCATTGCCTGCCGTATGGCCATTTTTGTGCCTGGCGCGGTGCCCAGTGGGAAAGCGTGGTGTCGAGGCTGAAGGCAGCAGGAAAGCCTGCAGCCCCCAGGTCTGTGGGGCTACGCAAGCGGTTCCCAAAGAGCTTTAGAACAAGGTCTAGTTTTCCCTGCTGGCTCTTTGGGCCGGAGACCCATCTCCAGCCATAGGCCATTTTTGAGTCTGTCCCGGCGCCCAGAGGGAAAGGGTGGTTTTGAGGCTGAAGGCAGCAGTAAAGCCTGCAGCCCCCAGGTCTGTGGGGCTACGCAAGCGGTTCCCAAATACCTTTAGAACAAGGCATAGTTTTCCCTGCTGGCTCCTTGTGCGTGGGACCCATCTCCAGCCGTATGGCCATTTTTGTGCCTGGCGCGGCGCCAAGTGGGAAAGGGTGGTGTCGAGGCTGAAGGCAGCAGCAAACCCTGCAGCCCCCAGGTCTGTGGGGCTACGGAAGCAGTTCCCAAAGAGCTTTAGAACAAGGCATAGTTTTCCCTGCTGGCTCTTTGGGCGTGAGACCCATCTCCAGCCGAATGGCCATTTTTGTGCCTGGCGCGGGTCCCAGTGGGAAAGGGTGGTTTTGAGGCTGAAGGCAGCAGGAAAGCCCGTAGCCCCCAGGGCTGTGGGGCTACGCAAGCAGCTCCCTTGAGCTTTAGAACAAGGCATAGTTTTCCCTGCTGACTCTTTGGGCGTGGCACCCATCTGCAGCCGTATGGCCATTTTTGGGCCTGGCGCGACGCCAAGTGTGAAACGGTGGTGTCGAGGCTGAAGGCAGCAGGAAGGCCCGCAGCTCCGAGGTCTGTGGGGCTACGCAAGCGGTTCCCAAAGAGCTTTAGAACAAGGCATAGTTTTCCCTGCTGGCTCTTTGGGCGGGAAACCCGTCTCCAGCCGTATGGCCATTTTTGTGCCTGGCGCGGTTCGCAGTGGGAAAGGGTGGCTTTGAGGCTGAAGGCAGCAGGAAAGCCCGCAGCCCCCAGGTCTGTGGGGCTACGCAAGCGGTTCCCAAAGAGCTTTAGAACAAGGCATAGTTTTCCCTGCTGGCTCTTTGGGCGGGGGACCCATCTCCATCCATATGTCCATTTTTGTGCTTGGCGCAGCGCCAAGTGGGAAAGGCTGGCGTAGAGGCTGAAGGCAGCAGGAAAGACCGCAGCCCCCAGGTCTGTGACGCTACGCAAGCGGTTCCCAAAGAGCTTTAGAAAAAGGCATAGTTTTCCCTGCTGGCTCTTTGGCGGGGTACCCATCTCCAGCCATATGGCCATTTTTGTGCCTAGTGCGGCGCCAAGTGGGAAAGGGTGGTGTCGAGGCTGAAGGCAGCAGGAAAGCCCGCAGCCCCCAAGTCTGTGGGGCTACTCAAGCGGTTCCCAAAGAGCTTTAGAACAAGGCATAGTTTTCCCTGCTGGCTCCTTGGGCAGGGTACCAACCTCCAGCCGTATGGCCATTTTTGTGCCTGGCGCGGCGCCAAGTGGGAAAGGGTGATTTTGAGGCTGAAGGCAGCAGGAAAGCCTGCAGCCCCCAGGTCTGTGGGGCTACGCAAGCGGTTCCCAAAGAGCTTTAGAACAAGGCATAGTTTTCCCTGCTGGCTCTTTGGGCATGGGACCCATCTCTAGCCATAGGCCATTTTTGTGTCTGTCCCGGCGCCCAGAGGGAAAGGGTGATTTAGAGGCTGAAGGCAGCAGGAAAGCCTGCAGCCCCCACGTCTGTGGGACAATTCAAGCGGTTCCCAAAGAGCTTTAGAACAAGGCATAGTTTTCCCTGCTGGCTCTTTGGGCGGGGGACCCATCTCCAGCCGTATGGCCATTTTTGTGCCTGGCGCGGTGCCCAGTGGGAAAGGGTGGTGTCGAGGCTGAAGTCAGCAGGAAGGCCCGCAGCCCCCAGGTCTGTGGTGCTACGCAAGCGGTTCCCAAAGAGCTTTAGAACAAGGCATAGTTTTCCCTGCTGGCTCTTTGGGCGTGGCACACATCTCCAGCCGTATGGCCATTTTTGTGCCTGGCGCGGCGCCAAGTGTGAAAGGGTGATGTCGAGGCTGAAGGCAGCAGGAAAGCCTGCAGCCCCCACGTCTGTGGGACAATTCAAGCGGTTCCCAAAGAGCTTTAGAACAAGGCATAGTTTTCCCTGCTGGCTCCTTGGGCGGGGGACCCATATCCAACCGTATGGCCATTTTTGTGCCTGGCGTGGCACCAAGTGGGAAAGGGTGGTGTCGAGGCTGAAGCTAGCAGGAAAGCCCGCAGCCCCCAGGTCTGTGGGGCTACGCAAGCGGTTCCCAAAGACCTTTAGAACAAGGCATAGTTTTCCCTGCTGGCTCTTTGGGTGGGGGACCCATCTCCAGCCATAGGCCATTTTTGTGCCTGGCGCGGCACCAAGTGGGAAAGGGTGGTGTCCACGCTGAAGGCAGCAGGAAAACCCGCAGCCCCCAGGTCTGTGGGGCTACGCAAGTGGTTCCCAAAGAGCTTTAGAACAAGCCATAATTTTCCCTGCTGGCTCTTTGGGCGGGGGACCCATCTCCAGCCGTATGGCCATTTTTGTTCCTGGCGCGGCGCCAAGAGGGAAAGGGTGGTTTTGAGGCTGAAGGCAGCAGGAAAGCCCGCAGCCCCCAGGTCTGTGGGGCTACGAAAGAGGTTCCCAAAAAGCCTTAGAGCAAGGCATAATTTTCCCTGCTGGGTACTTGGGTGGGGGACCCATCTCCAGCCATATGGCCATTTTTGTGCCTGGCGCTGTGCCAAGTGGGAAAGGGTGATGTCGAGGCTGAAGGCAGCTGGAAATCCTGCAGCCCCCAGGTCTGTGGGGCTACGCAAGCGGTTCCCAAAGAGCTTTAGAACAAGGCATAGTTTTCCCTGCTGGCTCTTTGGGCGTGGGACCCATCTCCAGCCATATGGCCATTTTGGTGCCTGGCGCGGCGCCAAGTGGGAAAGGGTGGCTTTGAGGCTGAAGGCAGCAGGAAAGCCCGCAGCCCCCAGGTCTGTGGGACAACGCAAGTGGTTCCCAAAGAGCTTTAGAACAAGGTAGAGTTTTCCCTGATGGCTCCTTGGGCGGGGGGCCCATCTCTAGCCATAGACCCTTTTTTGCCTGGCCCGGCACCAAGCGGAAAAGGGTGGTTTTGAGGCTGAAGGCAGCAGGAAAGCCCGCAGCCCCCAAGTCTGTGGGGCTACGCAAGCGGTTCCCAAAGACCTTTAGAACAAGGCATAGTTTTCCCTGCTGGCTCCTTGGGCGGGGGAACCATCTCCAGCCATATAGCCATCTTGGTGGCTGGCACGGCGCCAAGTCGGAAAGGGTGGTGTCAAGGCTGAAGGCAGCAGGAAAGCCTGCAGCCCCCAGGTCTCTGGGGCTACGCAAGCGGTTCCCAAAAAGCTTTAGAACAAGGCATATTTTTCCGTGCTGCATCCTTGCGCGGGGGACCCATCTCTAGCCATAGGCCATTTTTGTGCCTGGCTCGGCACCTAGTGGGAAAGGGTTTTGTCGAGGCTGAAGGCAGCAGGACAGCCCGCAGCCCCCAGGTCTGTGGGACAACACAAGCAGTTCCCAAAGAGCTTTAGAACAAGGCATAGTTTTCCCTGCTGGCTCTTTGGGCATGGGACCCATCTCCAGCCATATGGCCAATTTTGTGCCTGGCGCGGCGCCAAGTGGGAAAAGGTGGTGTCGAGGCTGAAGGCAGCAGGAAAGCCCGCAGCCTCCAGGTCTGTGGGAGAATGCAAGCGGTTCCCAAAGAGCTTTTGAACAAGGCATAGTTTTCCCTGCTGGCTCTTTGGGCATGGGACCCATCTCCAGCCATATGGCCATTTCTGTGCCTGGCCCGGCACCAAGTGGAAAAGGTTGGTTTTGAGGCTGAGGGCAGCAGGAAAGCCCGCAGCCTCCAGGTCTGTGGAACAATGCAAGCGGTTCCCAAAGAGCTTTAGAACAAGGCATAGTTTTCCCTGCTGGCCCTTTGGGCTTGGGACCCATCTCCAGCCATATGGCCATTTTTGTGCCTGGCGCGGCGCCAAGTGGGAAAGGGTCGTGTTGAGGCTGAAGGCAGCAGGAAAGCCCGCAGCCCCCAGGTCTGTGGGGCTACGCAAGCGGTTCCCAAAGAGCTTTAGAACAAGGCATAGTTTTCCCTGCTGGCTCTTTGGGCGGGGGACCCATCTCCATCCATATGTCCATTTTTGTGCTTGGCGCAGCGCCAAGTGGGAAAGGCTGGCGTAGAGGCTGAAGGCAGCAGGAAAGACCGCAGCCCCCAGGTCTGTGACGCTACGCAAGCGGTTCCCAAAGAGCTTTAGAAAAAGGCATAGTTTTCCCTGCTGGCTCTTTGGGCGGGGGACCCATCTCCAGCCGTATGGCCATTTTTGTGCCTAGTGCGGCGCCAAGTGGGAAAGGGTGGTGTCGAGGCTGAAGGCAGCAGGAAAGCCCGCAGCCCCCAAGTCTGTGGGGCTACTCAAGCGGTTCCCAAAGAGCTTTAGAACAAGGCATAGTTTTCCCTGCTGGCTCCTTGGGCAGGGTACCAACCTCCAGCCGTATGGCCATTTTTGTGCCTGGCGCGGCGCCAAGTGGGAAAGGGTGATTTTGAGGCTGAAGGCAGCAGGAAAGCCTGCAGCCCCCAGGTCTGTGGGGCTACGCAAGCGGTTCCCAAAGAGCTTTAGAACAAGGCATAGTTTTCCCTGCTGGCTCTTTGGGCATGGGACCCATCTCTAGCCATAGGCCATTTTTGTGTCTGTCCCGGCGCCCAGAGGGAAAGGGTGATTTTGAGGCTGAAGGCAGCAGGAAAGCCTGCAGCCCCCACGTCTGTGGGACAATTCAAGCGGTTCCCAAAGAGCTTTAGAACAAGGCATAGTTTTCCCTGCTGGCTCTTTGGGCGGGGGACCCATCTCCAGCCGTATGGCCATTTTTGTGCCTGGCGCGGTGCCCAGTGGGAAAGGGTGGTGTCGAGGCTGAAGTCAGCAGGAAGGCCCGCAGCCCCCAGGTCTGTGGTGCTACGCAAGCGGTTCCCAAAGAGCTTTAGAACAAGGCATAGTTTTCCCTGCTGGCTCTTTGGGCGTGGCACACATCTCCAGCCGTATGGCCATTTTTGTGCCTGGCGCGGCGCCAAGTGTGAAAGGGTGATGTCGAGGCTGAAGGCAGCAGGAAAGCCTGCAGCCCCCACGTCTGTGGGACAATTCAAGCGGTTCCCAAAGAGCTTTAGAACAAGGCATAGTTTTCCCTGCTGGCTCTTTGGGCGGGGGACCCATCTCCAGCCGTATGGCCATTTTTGTGCCTGGCGCGGTGCCCAGTGGGAAAGGGTGGTGTCGAGGCTGAAGTCAGCAGGAAGGCCCGCAGCCCCCAGGTCTGTGGTGCTACGCAAGCGGTTCCCAAAGAGCTTTAGAACAAGGCATAGTTTTCCCTGCTGGCTCTTTGGGCGTGGCACACATCTCCAGCCGTATGGCCATTTTTGTGCCTGGCGCGGCGCCAAGTGTGAAAGGGTGATGTCGAGGCTGAAGGCAGCAGGAAAGCCTGCAGCCCCCACGTCTGTGGGACAATTCAAGCGGTTCCCAAAGAGCTTTAGAACAAGGCATAGTTTTCCCTGCTGGCTCCTTGGGCGGGGGACCCATATCCAACCGTATGGCCATTTTTGTGCCTGGCGTGGCACCAAGTGGGAAAGGGTGGTGTCGAGGCTGAAGCTAGCAGGAAAGCCCGCAGCCCCCAGGTCTGTGGGGCTACGCAAGCGGTTCCCAAAGACCTTTAGAACAAGGCATAGTTTTCCCTGCTGGCTCTTTGGGTGGGGGACCCATCTCCAGCCATAGGCCATTTTTGTGCCTGGCGCGGCACCTAGTGGGAAAGGGTGGTGTCCACGCTGAAGGCAGCAGGAAAACCCGCAGCCCCCAGGTCTGTGGGGCTACGCAAGTGGTTCCCAAAGAGCTTTAGAACAAGGCATAATTTTCCCTGCTGGCTCTTTGGGCGGGGGACCCATCTCCAGCCGTATGGCCATTTTTGTTCCTGGCGCGGCGCCAAGAGGGAAAGGGTGGTTTTGAGGCTGAAGGCAGCAGGAAAGCCCGCAGCCCCCAGGTCTGTGGGGCTACGCAAGCAGTTCCCAAAAAGCCTTAGAGCAAGGCATAATTTTCCCTGCTGGGTACTTGGGTGGGGGACCCATCTCCAGCCATATGGCCATTTTTGTGCCTGGCGCTGTGCCAAGTGGGAAAGGGTGATGTCGAGGCTGAAGGCAGCTGGAAATCCTGCAGCCCCCAGGTCTGTGGGGCTACGCAAGTGGTTCCCAAAGAGCTTTAGAACAAGGCATAGTTTTCCCTGCTGGCTCTTTGGGCATGGGACCCATATCCAACCATGTGGCCATTTTTGTGCCTGGCGCGGCGCCAAGTGTGAAAGGGTGGTGTCGAGGCTGAAGGCAGCAGGAAAGCCCGCAGCCCCCAGGTCTGTGGGGCTACGCAAGCGGTTCCCAAATAGCTTTAGAACAAGGCTTAGTTTTCCCTGCTGGCTCTTTGGGCGTGGGACCCATCTCCAGCCATATGGCCATTTTGGTGCCTGGCGCGGCGCCAAGTGGGAAAGGGTGGCTTTGAGGCTGAAGGCAGCAGCAAAGCCCGCAGCCCCCAGGTCTGTGGGACAACGCAAGCGGTTCCCAAAGAGCTTTAGAACAAGGTAGAGTTTTCCCTGATGGCTCCTTGGGCGGGGGGCCCATCTCTAGCCATAGACCCTTTTTTGCCTGGCCCGGCACCAAGCGGAAAAGGGTGGTTTTGAGGCTGAAGGCAGCAGGAAAGCCCGCAGCCCCCAAGTCTGTGGGGCTACGCAAGCGGTTCCCAAAGACCTTTAGAACAAGGCATAGTTTTCCCTGCTGGCTCCTTGGGCGGGGGAACCATCTCCAGCCATATAGCCATCTTGGTGGCTGGCACGGCGCCAAGTCGGAAAGGGTGGTGTCAAGGCTGAAGGCAGCAGGAAAGCCTGCAGCCCCCAGGTCTCTGGGGCTACGCAAGCGGTTCCCAAAAAGCTTTAGAACAAGGCATATTTTTCCGTGCTGCATCCTTGCGCGGGGGACCCATCTCTAGCCATAGGCCATTTTTGTGCCTGGCTCGGCACCTAGTGGGAAAGGGTTTTGTCGAGGCTGAAGGCAGCAGGACAGCCCGCAGCCCCCAGGTCTGTGGGACAACACAAGCAGTTCCCAAAGAGCTTTAGAACAAGGCATAGTTTTCCCTGCTGGCTCTTTGGGCGTGGAACCCCTCTCCAGCCATATGGCCAGTTTTGTGCCTGGCGCGGCGCCCAGAGGGAAAGGGTGGCTTTGAGGCTGAAGGCAGCAGCAAAGCCTGCAGCCCCCAGGTCTGTGGGGCTACGCAAGCGGTTCCCAAAGAGCTTTAGAAGAAGGCATATTTTTCCGTGATGGCTCTTTGGGCGTGGGACCCATCTCCAGCCGTATGGCCATTTTTGTGCCTGGCGCGACGCCAAGTGGGAAAGGGTGGTGTCGAGGCAGAAGGCAGCAGGACAGCCCGCAGCCCCCAGGTCTGTGGGGCTACGCAAACGGTTCCCAAAGAGCCTTAGAACAAGGCATAGTTTTCCCTGCTGGCTCTTTGGGCGGGGGACCCATTGCCTGCCGTATGGCCATTTTTGTGCCTGGCGCGGCGCCAAGTGGGAAAGGGTTTTGTCGAGGCTGAAGGCAGAAGGAAAACCGCAGGCCATAGGTCCGTGTGGCTACGCAAGCGGTTCCGAAACAGATTTAGAACAAGGCATAGTTTTCCCTGCTGGCTCTTTGGGCGTGGGACCCATCTCCAGCCATATGGCCATTTGTGTGCCTGGCGCGGCGCCAAGTGGGAAAGGGTGGTGTCGAGGCTGAAGCTAGCAGGAAAGCCCGCAGCCCCCAGGTCTGTGGGACAACACAAGCCGTTCCCAAAGAGCTTTAGAACAAGGCATAGTTTTCCCTGCTGGCTCTTTGGGCGTGGGACCCATCTCCAGCCATATGGCCATTTTGGTGGCTGGCGCGGTGCCAAGTCGGAAAGGGTGGTGTCGAGGCTGAAGGCAGCAGGAAAGCCCGCAGCCCCCAGGTCTGTGGGACAATGCAAGCGGTTCCCAAAGAGCTTTAGAACAAGGCATAGTTTTCCCTGCTGGCTCTTTGGGCATGGGACCCATGTCCAGCCATATGGCCATTTTTGTGCCTGGCGCGGCGCCAAGTGGGAAAGGGTGGTTTTGAGGCTGAAGGCAGCAGGAAAGCCTGCAGCCTCCAGGTCTGTGGGACAATGCAAGCGGTTCCCAAAGAGCTTTAGAACAAGGCATAGTTTTCCCTGCTGGCTCTTTGGGCGTGGGACCCATCTCTAGCCGTATGGCCATTTTTGTGCCTGGCGCGGCGCCAAGTGGGAAAGGGTGGCTTTGAGGCTGAAGGCAGCAGGAAAGCCCGCAGCCCCCAGGTCTGTGGGGCTACGCAAGCGGTTCCCAAAGAGCTTTAGAACAAGGCATAGTTTTCCCTGATGGCTCTTTGGGCGGGGGACCCATCTCTAGCCATAGGCCCTTTTTGTGCCTGGCCCGGCACCAAGTGGAAAAGGGTGGTGTTGAGGCTGAAGGCAGCAGGAAAGCCCGCAGCCCCCAGGTCTGTGGGGCTACGCAAGCGGTTCCCAAAGAGCTTTAGAACAAGGCATAGTTTTCCGTGCTGGCTCTTTGGGCGGGGGACCCATCTCCAGCCATATGGCCATTTTTGTGCCTGGCGCGGCGCCAAGTGGGAAAGGGTGGTGTCGAGGCTGAAGGCAGCAGGAAAGCCCGCAGCCCCCAGGTCTGTGGGACAACACAAGCCGTTCCCAAAGAGCTTTAGAACAAGGCATAGTTTTCCCTGCAGGCTCTTTGGGCGTGGGACCCATCTCCAGCCATATGGCCATTTTGGTGGCTGGCACGGCACCAAGTGGGAAAGGGTGGTGTCGAGGCTGAAGGCAGCAGGAAAGCCCGCAGCCCCCAGGTCTGTGGGACAATGCAAGCGGTTCCCAAAGAGCTTTAGAACAAGGCATAGTTTTCCCTGCTGGCTCTTTGGGCGTGGGACCCATGTCCAGCCATATGGCCATTTTTGTGCCTGGCGCGGCGCCAAGTGGGAAAGGGTGGTTTTGAGGCTGAAGGCAGCAGGAAAGCCCGCAGCCTCCAGGTCTGTGGGACAATGCAAGCGGTTCCCAAAGAGCTTTAGAACAAGGCATAGTTTTCCCTGCTGGCTCTTTGGGCGTGGGACCCATCTCTAGCCGTATGGCCATTTTTGTGCCTGGCGCGGCGCCAAGTGTGAAAGGGTGGTTTTGAGGCTGAAGGCAGCAGGAAAGCCCGCAGCCCCCAGGTCTGTGGGGCTACGCAAGCGGTTCCCAAAGAGCTTTAGAACAAGGCATAGTTTTCCCTGATGGCTCCTTGGGCGGGGGACCCATCTCTAGCCATAGGCCCTTTTTGTGCCTGGCCCGGCACCAAGTGGAAAAGGGTGGTGTTGAGGCTGAAGGCAGCAGGAAAGCCCGCAGCCCCCAGGTCAGTGGGGCTACGCAAGCAGTTCCCAAAGACCTTTAGAACAAGGCGTAGTTTTCCCTGCTGGCTCTTTGGGCGTGGGACCCATCTCCAGCCGTACGGCCATTTTTACTCCTGGCACGGCGCCAAGTGGGAAAGGGTGTCTTTGAGGCTGAAGGCAGCAGGAAAGCCTGCAGCCTCCAGGTCTGTGGGGCTACGCAAGCGGTTCCCAAAGAGCTTTAGACAAAGGCATAGTTTTCCCTGCTGGCTCTTTGGGCGGGGGACCCATCTCCAGCCATATGGCCATTTTGGTGCCTGGAGCGGCGCCAAGTGGGAAAGGGTAGTTTTGCGGCTGAAGGCAGCAGGAAAGCCTGCAGCCCCCAGGTCTGTGGGGCTACGCAAGCGGTTCCCAAAGAGCTTTAGAACAAGGCATAATTTTCCCTGCTGGCTCCTTGTTCAGGGGACCCATCTCCAGCCGTATGGCCATTTTGGTGCCTGGCGCGGCGCCAAGTGGGAAAGGGTGGCTTTGAGGCTGAAGGCAGCAGGAAAGCCCGCAGCCCCCAGGTCTGTGGGGCTACGCAAGCGGTTCCCAAAGAGCTTTAGAACAAGGCATAGTTTTCCCTGATGGCTCTTTGGGCGGGAGACCAATCTAGAGCCGTATGGCCATTTTTGTGCCTGGCGCGGTTCCCAGTGGGAAAGGGTTGTTTTGAGGCCGAAGGCAGCAGGAAAGCATGCAGCCCCCAGGTCTGTGGGGCTACGCAAGCGGTTCCCAAAGAGCTTTAGAACAAGGCATAGTTTTCCCTGATGGCTCTTTGGGCGGGTGACCCATCTCCAGCCGTATGGCCATTTTTGTGCCTGGCGCGGCGCCAAGTGGGAAAGGGTGGTGTTGAGGCTGAAGGCAGCAGGAAAGCCCGCAGCCCCCAGGTCTGTGGGGCTACGCAAGCGGTTCCCAAAGAGCTTTAGAACAAGGCATAGTTTTCCCTGATGGCTCCTTGGGCGGGGGACACATCTCCAGCCATATGGCCATTTTTGTGCCTGATGCGGCGCCCAGAGGGAAAGGGTGGTTTTGAGGCTGAAGGCAGCAGGACAGCCCGCAGTCCCCAGGTCTGTGCGACAACGCAAGTTGTTCCCAAGGAGCTTTAGAACAAGGCATAGTTTTCCCTGCTGGCTCTTTGGGCGGGAGACCCATCTCCAGCCGTATGGCCATTTTGGTGCCTGGCGCGGCGCCAAGTGGGAAAGGGTGGCTTTGAGGCTGAAGGCAGCAGGAAAGCCCGCAGCCCCCAGGTCTGTGGGGCTACGCAAGCGGTTCCCAAAGAGCTTTAGAACAAGGCATAGTTTTCCCTGCTGGCTCTTTGGGCGGGGGACCCATCTCCAGCTGTATGGCCATTTTTGTGCCTGGCGCGGCACCTAGTGGGAAAGGGTGTTGTCCACGCTGAAGGCAGCAGGAAAACCCGCAGCCCCCAGGTCTGTGGGGCTACACAAGTGGTTCCCAAAGAGCTTTAGAACAAGGCAGAGTTTTCCCTGCTGGCTCTTTGGGCGGGGGACCCATCTCCAGCCGTATGGCCATTTTTGTTCCTGGCGCGGCGCCAAGAGGGAAAGGGTGGTTTTGAGGCTGAAGGCAGCAGGAAAGCCCGCAGCCCCCAGGTCTGTGGGGCTACGCAAGCGGTTCCCAAAAAGCCTTAGAGCAAGGCATAATTTTCCCTGCTGGGTACTTGGGTGGGGGACCCATCTCCAGCCATATGGCCATTTTTGTGCCTGGCGCTGTGCCAAGTGGGAAAGGGTGATGTCGAGGCTGAAGGCAGCTGGAAATCCTGCAGCCCCCAGGTCTGTGGGGCTACGCAAGCGGTTCCCAAAGAGCTTTAGAACAAGGCATAGTTTTCCCTGCTGGCTCTTTGGACATGGGACCCATATCCAACCATGTGGCCATTTTTGTGCCTGGCGCGGCGCCAAGTGTGAAAGGGTGGTGTCGAGGCTGAAGGCAGCAGGAAAGCCCGCAGCCCCCAGGTCTGTGGGGCTACGCAAGCGGTTCCCAAATAGCTTTAGAACAAGGCTTAGTTTTCCCTGCTGGCTCTTTGGGCGTGGGACCCATCTCCAGCCATATGGCCATTTTGGTGCCTGGCGCGGCGCCAAGTGGGAAAGGGTGGCTTTGAGGCTGAAGGCAGCAGCAAAGCCCGCAGCCCCCAGGTCTGTGGGACAACGCAAGCGGTTCCCAAAGAGCTTTAGAACAAGGTAGAGTTTTCCCTGATGGCTCCTTTGGCGGGGGGCACATCTCTAGCCATAGACCCTTTTTTGCCTGGCCCGGCACCAAGTGGAAAAGGGTGGTTTTGAGGCTGAAGGCAGCAGGAAAGCCCGTAGCCCCCAGGTCTCTTGGGGTACACAAGCGGTTCCCAAAGACCTTTAGAACAAGGCATAGTTTTCCCTGCTGGCTCCTTGGGCGGGGGAACCATCTCTAGCCATAGGCCATTTTTGTGCCTGGCACGGCACCAAGTGGAAAAGGGTGGTTTTGAGGCTGAAGGCAGCAGGACAGCCCGCAGCCCCCAGGTCTGTGGGACAACGCAAGCGGTTCCCAAAGAGCTTTAGAACAAGGCATAGCTTTCCCTGCTGGCTCTTTGGGCATGGGACCCATCTCCAGCCATATAGCCATCTTGGTGGCTGGCACGGCGCCAAGTCGGAAAGGGTGGTGTCAAGGCTGAAGGCAGCAGGAAAGCCTGCAGCCCCCAGGTCTCTGGGGCTACGCAAGCGGTTCCCAAAAAGCTTTAGAACAAGGCATATTTTTCCGTGCTGCATCCTTGCGCGGGGGACCCATCTCTAGCCATAGGCCATTTTTGTGCCTGGCTCGGCACCTAGTGGGAAAGGGTTTTGTCGAGGCTGAAGGCAACAGGACAGCCCGCAGCCCCCAGGTCTGTGGGACAACACAAGCGGTTCCCAAAGAGCTTTAGAACAAGGCATAGTTTTCCCTGCTGGCTCTTTGGGCATGGGACCCATCGCCAGCCATATGGCCAATTTTGTGCCTGGCGCGGCGCCAAGTGGGAAAAGGTGGTGTCGAGGCTGAAGGCAGCAGGAAAGCCTGCAGCCCCCAGGTCTGTGGGGCTACGCAAGCGGTTCCCAAAGAGCTTTAGAACAAGGCATAACTTTCCCTGATGGCTCTTTGGGCGTGGGACCCATGTCCAGCCGTAGGCCCTTTTTGTGCCTGGCCCGGCACCAAGTGGAAAAGGGTGGTTTTGAGGCTGAGGGCAGCAGGAAAGCCCGCAGCCTCCAGGTCTGTGGAACAATGCAAGCGGTTCCCAAAGAGCTTTAGAACAAGGCATAGTTTTCCCTGCTGGCCCTTTGGGCTTGGGACCCATCTCCAGCCATATGGCCATTTTTGTGCCTGGCGCGGCGCCAAGTGGGAAAGGGTCGTGTTGAGGCTGAAGGCAGCAGGAAAGCCCGCAGCCCCCAGGTCTGTGGGGCTACGCAAGTGGTTCCCAAAGAGCTTTAGAACAAGGCATAGTTTTCCCTGCTGGCTCTTTGGGCGTGGAACCCCTCTCCAGCCATATGGCCAGTTTTGTGCCTGGCGCGGCGCCCAGAGGGAAAGGGTGGTTTTGAGGCTGAAGGCAGCAGCAAAGCCTGCAGCCCCCATGTCTGTGGGTCTACGCAAGCGGTTCCCAAAGAGCTTTAGAAGAAGGCATATTTTTCCGTGATGGCTCTTTGGGCGTGGCACCCATCTCCAGCCGTATGGCCATTTTTGTGCCTGGCGCGACGCCAAGTGTGAAAGGGTGGTTTTGAGGCTGAAGGCAGCAGGAAAGCCCGCAGCCCCCAGGTCTGTGGGGCTACGCAAGCGGTTCCCAAAGAGCTTTAGAACAAGGCATAGTTTTCCCTGCTGGCTCCTTGGGCGGGGGACCCATCTCCAGCCATAGGCGATTTTTGTGCCTGGCGCGGCGCCAGGTGGGAAAGGGTGGTGTCGAGGCTGAAGGCAGCAGGAAAGCCCGCAGCCCCCAGGTCTGTGGGGCTACGCAAGCGGTTCCCAATGAGCTTTAGAACAAGGCATAGTTTTCCGTGCTGGCTCTTTGGGTGGGGGACCCATCTCCAGCCATATGGCCATTTTTGTGCCTGGCGCGGCGCCAAGTGGGAAAGGGTGGTGTCGAGGCTGAAGGCAGCAGGAAAGCCCGCAGCCCCCAGGTCTGTGGGGCTACGCAAGCGGTTCCCAAAGAGCTTTAGAACAAGGCAGAGTTTTCCTTGCTGGCTCTTTCGTCATGGGACCCATCTGCAGTCATAGGCCATTTTTGTGCCTGGCGCGGCGCCAAGTGGGAAAGGGTTTTGACGAGGCTGAAGGCAGAAGGAAAGCCTGCAGCCCCCAGGTCTGTGGGGCTACGCAAGCAGTTCCCAAAGAGCTTTAGAACAAGGCATAGTTTTCCCTGCTGGCTCCTTGGGCAGAGGACCCATCTCCAGCGTATGGCCATTTTTGTGCCTGGCGCGGCGCCAAGTGGGAAAGGGTGGTGTCTAGGCTGAAGGCAGAAGGAAAGCCCGCAGGCCCCAGGTCCGTGTGGCTACGCAAGCGGTTCCGAAAGACCTTTAGAACAAGGCATAGTTTTCCCTGCTGGCTCTTTGGGCGTGGCACCCATCTCCAGCCGTATGGCCAGTTTTGTGCCTGGCGCGGCGCCAAGTGGGAAAGGGTGGTGTCGAGGCTGAAGGCAGCAGGACAGCCCGCAGCCCCCAGGTCTGTGGGGCTACGCAAGCGGTTCCCAAAGAGCTTTAGAACAAGGCATAGTTTTCCCTGCTGGCTCTTTGGGCGGGGGACCCATGTCCAGCCATAGGCCCTTTTTGTGCCTGGCCCGGAGCCAAGTGGAAAAGGGTGGTTTTGAGGGTGAAGGCAGCAGGAAAGCCCGCAGCCCCCAGGTCTGTGGGGCTACGCAAGCGGTTCCCAAAGAGCTTTAGAACAAGGCATAGTTTTCCCTGCTGGCTCTTTGGGCGTGGCACACTTCTCCAGCCATATGGCCATTATTGCTCCTGGCGCGGCGCCAAGTGGGAAAGGGTGGTGTTGAGGCTGAAGGCAGCAGGTAAGCCCGCAGCTCCCAGTTCTGTGGGGCTACGCAAGCGGTTCCGAAAGAGCTTTAGAACAAGGCATAGTTTTCCCTGCTGGCTCCTTGGGCAGGGGACCCATCTCCAGCCGTATGGCCAGTTTTGTGCTTGGCGCGGCGCCAAGTGGGAAAGGGTTTTGTCGAGGCTGAAGGCAGAAGGAAAGCCTGCAGGCCCCAGGTCCGTGTGGCTACGCAAGCGGTTCCGAAAGAGATTTAGAACAAGGCATAGTTTTCCCTGCTGGCTCTTTGGGCGTGGCACCCATCTCTAGCCATAGGCCCTTTTTGTGCCTGGCGCGGCGCCCAGAGGGAAAGGGTTGTTTTGAGGCTGAAGGCAGCAGCATAACCTGCAGCCCCCAGGTCTGTGGGGCTACGCAAGCGGTTCCCAAAGAGCTTTAGAACAAGGCATAGATTTCCCTGCTGGCTCTTTGGGTGGGGGACCCATCTCCAGCCGTATGGCCATTTTTGTGCCTGGCGTGGCGCCAAGTGGGAAAGGGTGGTGTCTTGGCGGAAGGCAGCAGGACAGCCCGCAGCCCCCAGGTCTGTGGGGCTACGCAAGCGGTTCCCAAAGAGCTTTAGAACAAGGCATAGTTTTCCCTGCTGGCTCCTTGGGCAGGGGACCCATCTCCAGCCGTATGGCCATTTTTGTGCCTGGCGCGGCGCCAAGTGGGAAAGGGTTGTGTCGAGGCTGAAGGCAGCAGGAAAGCCCGCAGCCCCCAGGTCTGTGGGACAACGCAAGCGGTTCCCAAAGAGCTTTAGAACAAGGCATAATTTTCCCTGCTGGCTCCTTCGGCAGTGGACCCATCTCCAGCCGTATGGCCGTTTTTGTGCCTGGCGCGGCGCCAAGTGGAAAAGGGTGGTGTCGAGGCTGAAGGAAGCAGGTAAGCCCGCAGCCCCCAGGTCTCTGGGGCTACGCAAGCGGTTCCCAAAGAGCTTTAGAACAAGGCATAGTTTGCCCTGCTGCCTCCTTGGGCATGGGACCCATCTCCAGTCATATGGCCATTTTTGTGCCTGGCCCGGAGCCAAGTGGTAAAGGGTGGTTTTGAGTCTGAAGGCAGCAGGAAAGCCCGCAGCCCCCAGGTCTGTGGGACAACGCAAGCGGTTCCCAAAGAGCTTTAGAACAAGGCATAGTTTTCCCTCCTGGCTCTTTGGGCGTTTGACCCTTCTCCAGCCATATGGCCATTTTTGTGCCTGGCGCGGCGCCCAGAGGGAAAGGGTGGTTTTGAGGCTGAAGGCAGCAGCAAAACCTGCAGCCCCCAGGTCCGTGGGGCTATGCAAGCGGTTCCCAAAGAGCTTTAGAACAAGGCATAGTTTTCCCTGCTGGCTCTTTGGGCGGGGGACCCATCTCCAGCCGTAAGGCCAATTTTGTGCCTGGCGCGGCGCCAAGTGGGAAAGGGTGTTGTCGAGGCTGAAGGCAGCAGGAAAGCCCGCAGCCCCCAGGTCTGTGCGGCTACGCAAGCAGTTCCAAAAGAGCTTTCGAACAAGGCATAGTTTTCCCTGCTGGCTCCTTGGGCAGGGGACCCATCTCCAGCCATATGGCCATTTTTGTGCCTGGCGTGGCGCCAAGTGGGAAAGGGTTTTGTAGAGGCTGAAGGCAGCAGGAAAGCCCGCAGCCCCCAGGTCTGTGGGGCTACGCAAGCGGTTCCCAAAGAGCTTTAGAACAAGGCATAGTTTTCCCTGCTGGCTCTTTGGGCATGGGACCCATCTCCAGCCATGTGGCCATTTTGGTGCCTGGCGCGGTGCCAAGTGGGAAAGGGTTGTGTTGAGGGTGAAGGCAGCAGGAAAGCCTGCAGCCCCAGGTCTGTGGGGCTACGCAAGCGGTTCCCAAAGAGCTTTAGAACAAGGCATAGTTTTCCCTGCTGGCTCTTTGGGCGTGGCACCCATCTCCAGCCGTAAGGCCATTCTTGTGCCTGGCGCGGCGCCAAGTGGGAAAAGGTGGTGTCGAGGCTGAAGGCAGCAGGAAAGCCCGCAGCCTCCAGGTCTGTGGGAGAATGCAAGCGGTTCCCAAAGAGCTTTTGAACAAGGCATAGTTTTCCCTGCTGGCTCTTTGGGCATGGGACCCATCTCCAGCCATATGGCCATTTCTGTGCCTGGCGCGGCGCCAAGTGTGAAAGGGTGGTGCCGAGGCTGAAGGCAGCAGTAAAGCCTGCAGCCCCCAGGTCTGTGGGGCTACGCAAGCGGTTCCCAAAGAGCTTTAGAACAAGGCATAACTTTCCCTGATGGCTCTTTGGGCGTGGGACCCATGTCCAGCCGTAGGCCCTTTTTGTGCCTGGCCCGGCACCAAGTGGAAAAGGGTGGTTTTGCGGCTGAGGGCAGCAGGAAAGCCCGCAGCCTCCAGGTCTGTGGAACAATGCAAGCGGTTCCCAAAGAGCTTTAGAACAAGGCATAGTTTTCCCTGCTGGCCCTTTGGGCTTGGGACCCATCTCCAGCCATATGGCCATTTTTGTGCCTGGCGCGGCGCCAAGTGGGAAAGGGTCGTGTTGAGGCTGAAGGCAGCAGGAAAGCCCGCAGCCCCCAGGTCTGTGGGGCTACGCAAGTGGTTCCCAAAGAGCTTTAGAACAAGGCATAGTTTTCCCTGCTGGCTCTTTGGGCGTGGAACCCCTCTCCAGCCATATGGCCAGTTTTGTGCCTGGCGCGGCGCCCAGAGGGAAAGGGTGGTTTTGAGGCTGAAGGCAGCAGCAAAGCCTGCAGCCCCCATGTCTGTGGGTCTACGCAAGCGGTTCCCAAAGAGCTTTAGAAGAAGGCATATTTTTCCGTGATGGCTCTTTGGGCGTGGCACCCATCTCCAGCCGTATGGCCATTTCTGTGCCTGGCGCGACGCCAAGTGTGAAAGGGTGGTTTTGAGGCTGAAGGCAGCAGGAAAGCCCGCAGCCCCCAGGTCTGTGGGGCTACGCAAGCGGTTCCCAAAGAGCTTTAGAACAAGGCATAGTTTTCCCTGCTGGCTCCTTGGGCGGGGGACCCATCTCCAGCCATAGGCGATTTTTGTGCCTGGCGCGGCGCCAGGTGGGAAAGGGTGGTGTCGAGGCTGAAGGCAGCAGGAAAGCCCGCAGCCCCCAGGTCTGTGGGGCTACGCAAGCGGTTCCCAATGAGCTTTAGAACAAGGCATAGTTTTCCGTGCTGGCTCTTTGGGTGGGGGACCCATCTCCAGCCATATGGCCATTTTTGTGCCTGGCGCGGCGCCAAGTGGGAAAGGGTGGTGTCGAGGCTGAAGGCAGCAGGAAAGCCCGCAGCCCCCAGGTCTGTGGGGCTACGCAAGCGGTTCCCAAAGAGCTTTAGAACAAGGCATAGTTTTCCTTGCTGGCTCTTTCGTCATGGGACCCATCTGCAGTCATAGGCCATTTTTGTGCCTGGCGCGGCGCCAAGTGGGAAAGGGTTTTGACGAGGCTGAAGGCAGAAGGAAAGCCTGCAGCCCCCAGGTCTGTGGGGCTACGCAAGCAGTTCCCAAAGAGCTTTAGAACAAGGCATAGTTTTCCCTGCTGGCTCCTTGGGCAGAGGACCCATCTCCAGCGTATGGCCATTTTTGTGCCTGGCGCGGCGCCAAGTGGGAAAGGGTGGTGTCTAGGCTGAAGGCAGAAGGAAAGCCCGCAGGCCCCAGGTCCGTGTGGCTACGCAAGCGGTTCCGAAAGACCTTTAGAACAAGGCATAGTTTTCCCTGCTGGCTCTTTGGGCGTGGCACCCATCTCCAGCCGTATGGCCAGTTTTGTGCCTGGCGCGGCGCCAAGTGGGAAAGGGTGGTGTCGAGGCTGAAGGCAGCAGGACAGCCCGCAGCCCCCAGGTCTGTGGGGCTACGCAAGCGGTTCCCAAAGAGCTTTAGAACAAGGCATAGTTTTCCCTGCTGGCTCTTTGGGCGGGGGACCCATGTCCAGCCATAGGCCCTTTTTGTGCCTGGCCCGGAGCCAAGTGGAAAAGGGTGGTTTTGAGGGTGAAGGCAGCAGGAAAGCCCGCAGCCCCCAGGTCTGTGGGGCTACGCAAGCGGTTCCCAAAGAGCTTTAGAACAAGGCATAGTTTTCCCTGCTGGCTCTTTGGGCGTGGCACACTTCTCCAGCCATATGGCCATTATTGCTCCTGGCGCGGCGCCAAGTGGGAAAGGGTGGTGTTGAGGCTGAAGGCAGCAGGTAAGCCCGCAGCTCCCAGTTCTGTGGGGCTACGCAAGCGGTTCCGAAAGAGCTTTAGAACAAGGCATAGTTTTCCCTGCTGGCTCCTTGGGCAGGGGACCCATCTCCAGCCGTATGGCCAGTTTTGTGCTTGGCGCGGCGCCAAGTGGGAAAGGGTTTTGTCGAGGCTGAAGGCAGAAGGAAAGCCTGCAGGCCCCAGGTCCGTGTGGCTACGCAAGCGGTTCCGAAAGAGATTTAGAACAAGGCATAGTTTTCCCTGCTGGCTCTTTGGGCGTGGCACCCATCTCTAGCCATAGGCCCTTTTTGTGCCTGGCGCGGCGCCCAGAGGGAAAGGGTTGTTTTGAGGCTGAAGGCAGCAGCATAACCTGCAGCCCCCAGGTCTGTGGGGCTACGCAAGCGGTTCCCAAAGAGCTTTAGAACAAGGCATAGATTTCCCTGCTGGCTCTTTGGGTGGGGGACCCATCTCCGGCCGTATGGCCATTTTTGTGCCTGGCGTGGCGCCAAGTGGGAAAGGGTGGTGTCTTGGCGGAAGGCAGCAGGACAGCCCGCAGCCCCCAGGTCTGTGGGGCTACGCAAGCGGTTCCCAAAGAGCTTTAGAACAAGGCATAGTTTTCCCTGCTGGCTCCTTGGGCATGGGACCCATCTCCAGCCGTATGGCCATTTTTGTGCCTGGCGCGGCGCCAAGTGGGAAAGGGTTGTGTCAAGGCTGAAGGCAGCAGGACAGCCCGCAGCCCCCAGGTCTGTGGGACAACGCAAGCGGTTCCCAAAGAGCTTTAGAACAAGGCATAATTTTCCCTGCTGGCTCCTTCGGCAGTGGACCCATCTCCAGCCGTATGGCCGTTTTTGTGCCTGGCGCGGCGCCAAGTGGAAAAGGGTGGTGTCGAGGCTGAAGGAAGCAGGTAAGCCCGCAGCCCCCAGGTCTCTGGGGCTACGCAAGCGGTTCCCAAAGAGCTTTAGAACAAGGCATAGTTTGCCCTGCTGCCTCCTTGGGCATGGGACCCATCTCCAGTCATATGGCCATTTTTGTGCCTGGCCCGGAGCCAAGTGGAAAAGGGTGGTTTTGAGTCTGAAGGCAGCAGGAAAGCCCGCAGCCCCCAGGTCTGTGGGACAACGCAAGCGGTTCCCAAAGAGCTTTAGAACAAGGCATAGTTTTCCCTCCTGGCTCTTTGGGCGTTTGACCCTTCTCCAGCCATATGGCCATTTTTGTGCCTGGCGCGGCGCCCAGAGGGAAAGGGTGGTTTTGAGGCTGAAGGCAGCAGCAAAACCTGCAGCCCCCAGGTCCGTGGGGCTATGCAAGCGGTTCCCAAAGAGCTTTAGAACAAGGCATAGTTTTCCCTGCTGGCTCTTTGGGCGGGGGACCCATCTCCAGCCGTAAGGCCAATTTTGTGCCTGGCGCGGCGCCAAGTGGGAAAGGGTGTTGTCGAGGCTGAAGGCAGCAGGAAAGCCCGCAGCCCCCAGGTCTGTGCGGCTACGCAAGCAGTTCCAAAAGAGCTTTCGAACAAGGCATAGTTTTCCCTGCTGGCTCCTTGGGCAGGGGACCCATCTCCAGCCATATGGCCATTTTTGTGCCTGGCGTGGCGCCAAGTGGGAAAGGGTTTTGTAGAGGCTGAAGGCAGCAGGAAAGCCCGCAGCCCCCAGGTCTGTGGGGCTACGCAAGCGGTTCCCAAAGAGCTTTAGAACAAGGCATAGTTTTCCCTGCTGGCTCTTTGGGCATGGGACCCATGTCCAGCCATGTGGCCATTTTGGTGCCTGGCGCGGTGCCAAGTGGGAAAGGGTTGTGTTGAGGGTGAAGGCAGCAGGAAAGCCTGCAGCCCCAGGTCTGTGGGGCTACGCAAGCGGTTCCCAAAGAGCTTTAGAACAAGGCATAGTTTTCCCTGCTGGCTCTTTGGGCGTGGCACCCATCTCCAGCCGTAAGGCCATTCTTGGGCCTGGCGCGGCACCCAGAGGGAAAGGGTGGTGTCGAGGCTGAAGGCAGCAGGAAAGCCCGCAGCCCCCAGGTCTGTGGGGCTACGCAAGCGGTTCCCAAAGAGCTTTAGAACAAGGCATAGTTTTCCCTGCTGGCTCTTTGGGCGGGGGACCCATCTCCAGCCGTATGGCCATTTTTGTGCCTGGCGCAGCACCAAGTGGGAAAGGGTGGTGTCGAGGCTGAAGGCAGCAGGAAAGCCCGCAGCCCCCAGGTCTGTGGGGCTACGCAAGCGGTTCCCAAAGAGCTTTAAGACAAGGCATAGTTTTCCCTGCTGGCTCCTTGGGCAGGGGACCCATCTCCAGCCGTATGGCGATTTTTGTGCCTGGTGCGGCGCCAAGTGGGAAAGGGTGGTGTCGAGGCTGAAGGCAGCAGGAAAGCCCGCAGCTCCCAGGTCTGTGGGGCTACGCAAGCGGTTCCCAAAGAGCTTTAGAACAAGGCATAGTTTTCCCTGCTGGCTCTTTGGGCAGGGCACCCATCTCTAGCCATAGACCCTTTTTGTGCCTGGCCCGGAGCCAAGTGGAAAAGGGTGGTTTTGAGGCTGAATGCAAGAGGAAAGTTCGGAGCCCCCAGGTCTGTGCGACAACGCAAGCGGTTCCCAAAGAGCTTTAGAACAAGGCATAGTTTTCCCTGCTGGCTCTTTGGGCGTGGGAACCGTCTCCAGCCATATGACCATTTTTGTGCCTGGCGCGGGGCCCAAAGGGAAAGGGTGGTTTTGAGGCTGAAGGCAGCAGCAAAACCTGCAGCCCCCAGGTCTGTGGGGCTATGCAAGCGGTTCCCAAAGAGCTTTAGAACAAGGCATAGTTTTCCCTGATGGCTCTTTGGGCGGGGGACCCATCTCCAGCCGTATGGCCAAATTTGTGCCTGGCGCGGCGCCAAGTGGGAAAGGGTGGTGTCGAGGCTGAAGGCAGCAGGAAAGCCCGCAGCCCCCAGGTCTGTGCGGCTACGCAAGCGGTTCCAAAAGAGCTTTCGAACAAGGCATAGTTTTCCCTGCTGGCTCCTTGGGCGTGGCACCCATCTCTAGCCATAGGCCCTTTTTGTGCCTGGCCCGGAGCCAAGTGGAAAAGGGTGGTTTTGAGGCTGAATGCAAGAGGAAAGTTCGGAGCCCCCAGGTCTGTGCGGCTACGCAAGCGGTTCCAAAAGAGCTTTCGAACAAGGCATAGTTTTCCCTGCTGGCTCTTTGGGCAGGGCACCCATCTCTAGCCATAGGCCCTTTTTGTGCCTGGCCTGGAGCCAAGTGGAAAAGGGTGGTTTTGAGGCTGAATGCAAGAGGAAAGCCTGCAGCCCCCAGGTCTGTGCGACAACGCAAGCGGTTCCCAAAGAGCTTTAGAACAAGGCATAGTTTTCCCTGCTGGCTCTTTGGGCGTGGCACCCATCTCCAGCCGTAAGGCCATTCTTGTGCCTGGCGCGGCGCCAAGTGGGAAAAGGTGGTGTCGAGGCTGAAGGCAGCAGGAAAGCCCGCAGCCTCCAGGTCTGTGGGAGAATGCAAGCGGTTCCCAAAGAGCTTTTGAACAAGGCATAGTTTTCCCTGCTGGCTCTTTGGGCATGGGACCCATCTCCAGCCATATGGCCATTTCTGTGCCTGGCGCGGCGCCAAGTGTGAAAGGGTGGTGCCGAGGCTGAAGGCAGCAGTAAAGCCTGCAGCCCCCAGGTCTGTGGGGCTACGCAAGCGGTTCCCAAAGAGCTTTAGAACAAGGCATAACTTTCCCTGATGGCTCTTTGGGCGTGGGACCCATGTCCAGCCGTAGGCCCTTTTTGTGCCTGGCCCGGCACCAAGTGGAAAAGGGTGGTTTTGCGGCTGAGGGCAGCAGGAAAGCCCGCAGCCTCCAGGTCTGTGGAACAATGCAAGCGGTTCCCAAAGAGCTTTAGAACAAGGCATAGTTTTCCCTGCTGGCCCTTTGGGCTTGGGACCCATCTCCAGCCATATGGCCATTTTTGTGCCTGGCGCGGCGCCAAGTGGGAAAGGGTCGTGTTGAGGCTGAAGGCAGCAGGAAAGCCCGCAGCCCCCAGGTCTGTGGGGCTACGCAAGTGGTTCCCAAAGAGCTTTAGAACAAGGCATAGTTTTCCCTGCTGGCTCTTTGGGCGTGGAACCCCTCTCCAGCCATATGGCCAGTTTTGTGCCTGGCGCGGCGCCCAGAGGGAAAGGGTGGTTTTGAGGCTGAAGGCAGCAGCAAAGCCTGCAGCCCCCAGGTCTGTGGGTCTACGCAAGCGGTTCCCAAAGAGCTTTAGAAGAAGGCATATTTTTCCGTGATGGCTCTTTGGGCGTGGCACCCATCTCCAGCCGTATGGCCATTTTTGTGCCTGGCGCGACGCCAAGTGTGAAAGGGTGGTTTTGAGGCTGAAGGCAGCAGGAAAGCCCGCAGCCCCCAGGTCTGTGGGGCTACGCAAGCGGTTCCCAAAGAGCTTTAGAACAAGGCATAGTTTTCCCTGCTGGCTCCTTGGGCGGGGGACCCATCTCCAGCCATAGGCGATTTTTGTGCCTGGCGCGGCGCCAGGTGGGAAAGGGTGGTGTCGAGGCTGAAGGCAGCAGGAAAGCCCGCAGCCCCCAGGTCTGTGGGGCTACGCAAGCGGTTCCCAATGAGCTTTAGAACAAGGCATAGTTTTCCGTGCTGGCTCTTTGGGTGGGGGACCCATCTCCAGCCATATGGCCATTTTTGTGCCTGGCGCGGCGCCAAGTGGGAAAGGGTGGTGTCGAGGCTGAAGGCAGCAGGAAAGCCCGCAGCCCCCAGGTCTGTGGGGCTACGCAAGCGGTTCCCAAAGAGCTTTAGAACAAGGCATAGTTTTCCTTGCTGGCTCTTTCGTCATGGGACCCATCTGCAGTCATAGGCCATTTTTGTGCCTGGCGCGGCGCCAAGTGGGAAAGGGTTTTGACGAGGCTGAAGGCAGAAGGAAAGCCTGCAGCCCCCAGGTCTGTGGGGCTACGCAAGCAGTTCCCAAAGAGCTTTAGAACAAGGCATAGTTTTCCCTGCTGGCTCCTTGGGCAGAGGACCCATCTCCAGCGTATGGCCATTTTTGTGCCTGGCGCGGCGCCAAGTGGGAAAGGGTGGTGTCTAGGCTGAAGGCAGAAGGAAAGCCCGCAGGCCCCAGGTCCGTGTGGCTACGCAAGCGGTTCCGAAAGACCTTTAGAACAAGGCATAGTTTTCCCTGCTGGCTCTTTGGGCGTGGCACCCATCTCCAGCCGTATGGCCAGTTTTGTGCCTGGCGCGGCGCCAAGTGGGAAAGGGTGGTGTCGAGGCTGAAGGCAGCAGGACAGCCCGCAGCCCCCAGGTCTGTGGGGCTACGCAAGCGGTTCCCAAAGAGCTTTAGAACAAGGCATAGTTTTCCCTGCTGGCTCTTTGGGCGGGGGACCCATGTCCAGCCATAGGCCCTTTTTGTGCCTGGCCCGGAGCCAAGTGGAAAAGGGTGGTTTTGAGGGTGAAGGCAGCAGGAAAGCCCGCAGCCCCCAGGTCTGTGGGGCTACGCAAGCGGTTCCCAAAGAGCTTTAGAACAAGGCATAGTTTTCCCTGCTGGCTCTTTGGGCGTGGCACACTTCTCCAGCCATATGGCCATTATTGCTCCTGGCGCGGCGCCAAGTGGGAAAGGGTGGTGTTGAGGCTGAAGGCAGCAGGTAAGCCCGCAGCTCCCAGTTCTGTGGGGCTACGCAAGCGGTTCCGAAAGAGCTTTAGAACAAGGCATAGTTTTCCCTGCTTGCTCCTTGGGCAGGGGACCCATCTCCAGCCGTATGGCCAGTTTTGTGCTTGGCGCGGCGCCAAGTGGGAAAGGGTTTTGTCGAGGCTGAAGGCAGAAGGAAAGCCTGCAGGCCCCAGGTCCGTGTGGCTACGCAAGCGGTTCCGAAAGAGATTTAGAACAAGGCATAGTTTTCCCTGCTGGCTCTTTGGGCGTGGCACCCATCTCTAGCCATAGGCCCTTTTTGTGCCTGGCGCGGCGCCCAGAGGGAAAGGGTTGTTTTGAGGCTGAAGGCAGCAGCATAACCTGCAGCCCCCAGGTCTGTGGGGCTACGCAAGCGGTTCCCAAAGAGCTTTAGAACAAGGCATAGATTTCCCTGCTGGCTCTTTGGGTGGGGGACCCATCTCCGGCCGTATGGCCATTTTTGTGCCTGGCGTGGCGCCAAGTGGGAAAGGGTGGTGTCTTGGCGGAAGGCAGCAGGACAGCCCGCAGCCCCCAGGTCTGTGGGGCTACGCAAGCGGTTCCCAAAGAGCTTTAGAACAAGGCATAGTTTTCCCTGCTGGCTCCTTGGGCATGGGACCCATCTCCAGCCGTATGGCCATTTTTGTGCCTGGCGCGGCGCCAAGTGGGAAAGGGTTGTGTCAAGGCTGAAGGCAGCAGGACAGCCCGCAGCCCCCAGGTCTGTGGGACAACGCAAGCGGTTCCCAAAGAGCTTTAGAACAAGGCATAATTTTCCCTGCTGGCTCCTTCGGCAGTGGACCCATCTCCAGCCGTATGGCCGTTTTTGTGCCTGGCGCGGCGCCAAGTGGAAAAGGGTGGTGTCGAGGCTGAAGGAAGCAGGTAAGCCCGCAGCCCCCAGGTCTCTGGGGCTACGCAAGCGGTTCCCAAAGAGCTTTAGAACAAGGCATAGTTTGCCCTGCTGCCTCCTTGGGCATGGGACCCATCTCCAGTCATATGGCCATTTTTGTGCCTGGCCCGGAGCCAAGTGGAAAAGGGTGGTTTTGAGTCTGAAGGCAGCAGGAAAGCCCGCAGCCCCCAGGTCTGTGGGACAACGCAAGCGGTTCCCAAAGAGCTTTAGAACAAGGCATAGTTTTCCCTCCTGGCTCTTTGGGCGTTTGACCCTTCTCCAGCCATATGGCCATTTTTGTGCCTGGCGCGGCGCCCAGAGGGAAAGGGTGGTTTTGAGGCTGAAGGCAGCAGCAAAACCTGCAGCCCCCAGGTCCGTGGGGCTATGCAAGCGGTTCCCAAAGAGCTTTAGAACAAGGCATAGTTTTCCCTGCTGGCTCTTTGGGCGGGGGACCCATCTCCAGCCGTAAGGCCAATTTTGTGCCTGGCGCGGCGCCAAGTGGGAAAGGGTGTTGTCGAGGCTGAAGGCAGCAGGAAAGCCCGCAGCCCCCAGGTCTGTGCGGCTACGCAAGCAGTTCCAAAAGAGCTTTCGAACAAGGCATAGTTTTCCCTGCTGGCTCCTTGGGCAGGGGACCCATCTCCAGACATATGGCCATTTTTGTGCCTGGCGTGGCGCCAAGTGGGAAAGGGTTTTGTAGAGGCTGAAGGCAGCAGGAAAGCCCGCAGCCCCCAGGTCTGTGGGGCTACGCAAGCGGTTCCCAAAGAGCTTTAGAACAAGGCATAGTTTTCCCTGCTGGCTCTTTGGGCATGGGACCCATGTCCAGCCATGTGGCCATTTTGGTGCCTGGCGCGGTGCCAAGTGGGAAAGGGTTGTGTTGAGGGTGAAGGCAGCAGGAAAGCCTGCAGCCCCAGGTCTGTGGGGCTACGCAAGCGGTTCCCAAAGAGCTTTAGAACAAGGCATAGTTTTCCCTGCTGGCTCTTTGGGCGTGGCACCCATCTCCAGCCGTAAGGCCATTCTTGGGCCTGGCGCGGCACCCAGAGGGAAAGGGTGGTGTCGAGGCTGAAGGCAGCAGGAAAGCCCGCAGCCCCCAGGTCTGTGGGGCTACGCAAGCGGTTCCCAAAGAGCTTTAGAACAAGGCCTAGTTTTCCCTGCTGGCTCTTTGGGCGGGGGACCCATCTCCAGCCGTATGGCCATTTTTGTGCCTGGCGCAGCACCAAGTGGGAAAGGGTGGTGTCGAGGCTGAAGGCAGCAGGAAAGCCCGCAGCCCCCAGGTCTGTGGGGCTACGCAAGCGGTTCCCAAAGAGCTTTAAGACAAGGCATAGTTTTCCCTGCTGGCTCCTTGGGCAGGGGACCCATCTCCAGCCGTATGGCGATTTTTGTGCCTGGTGCGGCGCCAAGTGGGAAAGGGTGGTGTCGAGGCTGAAGGCAGCAGGAAAGCCCGCAGCTCCCAGGTCTGTGGGGCTACGCAAGCGGTTCCCAAAGAGCTTTAGAACAAGGCATAGTTTTCCCTGCTGGCTCTTTGGGCAGGGCACCCATCTCTAGCCATAGACCCTTTTTGTGCCTGGCCCGGAGCCAAGTGGAAAAGGGTGGTTTTGAGGCTGAATGCAAGAGGAAAGTTCGGAGCCCCCAGGTCTGTGCGACAACGCAAGCGGTTCCCAAAGAGCTTTAGAACAAGGCATAGTTTTCCCTGCTGGCTCTTTGGGCGTGGGAACCGTCTCCAGCCATATGACCATTTTTGTGCCTGGCGCGGGGCCCAAAGGGAAAGGGTGGTTTTGAGGCTGAAGGCAGCAGCAAAACCTGCAGCCCCCAGGTCTGTGGGGCTATGCAAGCGGTTCCCAAAGAGCTTTAGAACAAGGCATAGTTTTCCCTGATGGCTCTTTGGGCGGGGGACCCATCTCCAGCCGTATGGCCAAATTTGTGCCTGGCGCGGCGCCAAGTGGGAAAGGGTGGTGTCGAGGCTGAAGGCAGCAGGAAAGCCCGCAGCCCCCAGGTCTGTGCGGCTACGCAAGCGGTTCCAAAAGAGCTTTCGAACAAGGCATAGTTTTCCCTGCTGGCTCCTTGGGCGTGGCACCCATCTCTAGCCATAGGCCCTTTTTGTGCCTGGCCCGGAGCCAAGTGGAAAAGGGTGGTTTTGAGGCTGAATGCAAGAGGAAAGTTCGGAGCCCCCAGGTCTGTGCGGCTACGCAAGCGGTTCCAAAAGAGCTTTCGAACAAGGCATAGTTTTCCCTGCTGGCTCTTTGGGCAGGGCACCCATCTCTAGCCATAGGCCCTTTTTGTGCCTGGCCTGGAGCCAAGTGGAAAAGGGTGGTTTTGAGGCTGAATGCAAGAGGAAAGCCTGCAGCCCCCAGGTCTGTGCGACAACGCAAGCGGTTCCCAAAGAGCTTTAGAACAAGGCATAGTTTTCCCTGCTGGCTCTTTGGGCGTGGGAACCGTCTCCAGCCATATGACCATTTTTGTGCCTGGCGCGGGGCCCAAAGGGAAAGGGTGGTTTTGAGGCTGAAGGCAGCAGGAAAAACTGCAGCCCCCAGGTCTGTGGGGCTACGCAAGCAGTTCCCAAAGAGCTTTAGAACAAGGCATAGTTTTCCCTGCTGGCTCTTTGGGCATGGGACCCATGTCCAGCCATATGGCCATTTTTGTGCTTGGCGCGGCGCCAAGTGGGAAAGGGTGGTTTTGAGGCTGAAGGCAGCAGGAAAGCCCGCAGCCCCCAGGTCCGTGGGACAATGCAAGCGGTTCCCAAAGAGCTTTAGAACAAGGCATAATTTTCCCTGCTGGCTCTTTGGGCATGGGACCCATCTCCAGCCGTAAGGCCAATTTTGTGCCTGGCGGGGCACCAAGTGGGAAAGGGTGGTTTTGAGGCTGAAGGCAGCAGGAAAGCCCGCAGCCCCCAGGTCTGTGGGGCTACGCAAGCGGTTCCCAAAGAGCTTTAGAACAAGGCATAGTTTTCCCTGCTGGCTCTTTGGGCGTGGCACACTTCTCCAGCCTTACGGCCATTATTGGGCCTGGCGCGGCACCAACTGGGAAAGGGTGGCTTTGAGGCTGAAGGCAGCAGCAAAGCCCGCAGCCCCCAGGTCTGTGGGGCTACACAAGCGGTTCCCAAAGAGCTTTAGAACAAGGTCTAGTTTTCCCTGCTGGCTATTTGGGCGGGGGACCCATCTCCAGCCATATGGCCATTTTGTGCCTGGCGCAGCACCAAGTGGGAAAGGGTGGTGTCGAGGCTGAAGGCAGCAGGAAAGCCCGCAGCCCCCAGGTCTGTGGGGCTACGCAAGCGGTTCCCAAAGAGCTTTAAGACAAGGCATAGTTTTCCCTGCTGGCTCCTTGGGCAGGGGACCCATCTCCAGCCGTATGGCGATTTTTGTGCCTGGTGCGGCGCCAAGTGGGAAAGGGTGGTGTCGAGGCTGAAGGCAGCAGGAAAGCCCGCAGCTCCCAGGTCTGTGGGGCTACGCAAGCGGTTCCCAAAGAGCTTTAGAACAAGGCATAGTTTTCCCTGCTGGCTCTTTGGGCAGGGCACCCATCTCTAGCCATAGACCCTTTTTGTGCCTGGCCCGGAGCCAAGTGGAAAAGGGTGGTTTTGAGGCTGAATGCAAGAGGAAAGTTCGGAGCCCCCAGGTCTGTGCGACAACGCAAGCGGTTCCCAAAGAGCTTTAGAACAAGGCATAGTTTTCCCTGCTGGCTCTTTGGGCGTGGGAACCGTCTCCAGCCATATGACCATTTTTGTGCCTGGCGCGGGGCCCAAAGGGAAAGGGTGGTTTTGAGGCTGAAGGCAGCAGCAAAACCTGCAGCCCCCAGGTCTGTGGGGCTATGCAAGCGGTTCCCAAAGAGCTTTAGAACAAGGCATAGTTTTCCCTGATGGCTCTTTGGGCGGGGGACCCATCTCCAGCCGTATGGCCAAATTTGTGCCTGGCGCGGCGCCAAGTGGGAAAGGGTGGTGTCGAGGCTGAAGGCAGCAGGAAAGCCCGCAGCCCCCAGGTCTGTGCGGCTACGCAAGCGGTTCCAAAAGAGCTTTCGAACAAGGCATAGTTTTCCCTGCTGGCTCCTTGGGCGTGGCACCCATCTCTAGCCATAGGCCCTTTTTGTGCCTGGCCCGGAGCCAAGTGGAAAAGGGTGGTTTTGAGGCTGAATGCAAGAGGAAAGTTCGGAGCCCCCAGGTCTGTGCGGCTACGCAAGCGGTTCCAAAAGAGCTTTCGAACAAGGCATAGTTTTCCCTGCTGGCTCTTTGGGCAGGGCACCCATCTCTAGCCATAGGCCCTTTTTGTGCCTGGCCTGGAGCCAAGTGGAAAAGGGTGGTTTTGAGGCTGAATGCAAGAGGAAAGCCTGCAGCCCCCAGGTCTGTGCGACAACGCAAGCGGTTCCCAAAGAGCTTTAGAACAAGGCATAGTTTTCCCTGCTGGCTCTTTGGGCGTGGGAACCGTCTCCAGCCATATGACCATTTTTGTGCCTGGCGCGGGGCCCAGAGGGAAAGGGTGGTTTTGAGGCTGAAGGCAGCAGGAAAAACTGCAGCCCCCAGGTCTGTGGGGCTACGCAAGCAGTTCCCAAAGAGCTTTAGAACAAGGCATAGTTTTCCCTGCTGGCTCTTTGGGCATGGGACCCATGTCCAGCCATATGGCCATTTTTGTGCTTGGCGCGGCGCCAAGTGGGAAAGGGTGGTTTTGAGGCTGAAGGCAGCAGGAAAGCCCGCAGCCCCCAGGTCCGTGGGACAATGCAAGCGGTTCCCAAAGAGCTTTAGAACAAGGCATAATTTTCCCTGCTGGCTCTTTGGGCATGGGACCCATCTCCAGCCGTAAGGCCAATTTTGTGCCTGGCGGGGCACCAAGTGGGAAAGGGTGGTTTTGAGGCTGAAGGCAGCAGGAAAGCCCGCAGCCCCCAGGTCTGTGGGGCTACGCAAGCGGTTCCCAAAGAGCTTTAGAACAAGGCATAGTTTTCCCTGCTGGCTCTTTGGGCGTGGCACACTTCTCCAGCCTTACGGCCATTATTGGGCCTGGCGCGGCACCAACTGGGAAAGGGTGGTGTCGAGGCTGAAGGCAGCAGGAAAGCCCGCAGCCCCCAGGTCTATGTGGCTATGCAAGCGGTTCCCAAAGAGCTTTAGAACAAGGTCTAGTTTTCCCTGCTGGCTCTTTGGGCGGGGGACCCATCTCCAGCCATATGGCCATTTTTGTGCCTGGCGCGGCGCCAAGTGGGAAAGGGTGGTGTTGAGGCGGAAGGCAGCAGGAAAGCCCGCAGCCCCCAGGTCTGTGGGGCTACACAAGCGGTTCCCAAAGAGCTTTAGAACAAGGTCTAGTTTTCCCTGCTGGCTATTTGGGCGGGGGACCCATCTCCAGCCATATAGCCATTTTGTGCCTGGCGCGGCGCCCAGAGGGAAAGGGTGGTGTTGAGGCTGAAGGCGGCACAACAGCCTGCCGCCCGGGGTTTTCTTAATGACTTTTCTTAATGATGTCTCCACAGTGTGAAGTTTTGCAGGATTTGAAAAAGTAATAGACACAGTGAAATCGAGTCTATTGGAAACTTCCATACCTTTCCCTCCCTCTAAATATCTGCTGTCCTGTAGTATCCACTGCCTACAGCTGACCTGACCTGTATCGGGAAGGTGGGTGGCTTGTGTCAGTTAAGCTGTGCGAACAACTAGTAACTGCCTGGTCACAATGTCGCCTACGACTCAGCAAAGATCATCCGAGTAAGGCGCCTCCCTTACACATGCGGGACAAGAAAGCGTTGTGGCATTCATGGCAGATTGATTATATTGGGCCCTTGAGATCATCAGGTGGGAAAAGATATGTCCTGGTAGGAGTGGAGATTATCTCCAGCCTCAGTATGGCCAGCAGTTTCAAACCAGCTACCAGGGACAACACAGTGAAAGGCCTAAAAGGGTGGCTCAGCACACTTCCCCTTCCCGAGGAAATCCAGAGTGATAACGGTTCACACTTTACGGCTTCGTTGGTACAAGATTGGGCCAAAGAAGAAGGGATTCGATGGGTATTTCATACTCCCTATTATCCCCAGGCTAATGGCATTGTTGAACGCACCAATAGATTGGTTAAGCGTTTTGCAAAAAGTCATGAACCTGGTTGGCATTTGCGATTGGATGATGCCATCTATCAACTAAATAACAGATGGAGTGGAGACGGCTGTCCTAAAATGAAAGCTTTCTGTGTGCCTGCCAATATTATCTCTCCAAAAGCTGCCAATGAACCGGGAAAATACCCCGGAAGATTTCACCCTGGACTACCTGTGCTAGTGAAAATGCCTCAAAATGGGACGGTGCCAATGGTGCTAGCTACTCCCAAAAATCCCTATGCATGGGAAGCCAAGGATTGTTCAGGGAAGATACACCGGATCAGCACCCGGTGGATCGCACCTTCTTTTTAACCCCGTCGGTCGAATAAGACCGAGCAGAGTTTCTTTTCCTTTGTGTCTTACAGGAACCTTGGATGAGCTGTACAGACGGATTGGCCTACGCTACCTTTGAATGTCTCCAGGGAATCCTGACATTGATCCTGGCAATAATACTACTTTTATGATGTATGGCTATCTGGAGGCCCAAATTCTAAAATGACGAATTGGCAGATGGAATTGATGCTATTCAGTTTTACCTTTTTATTCCCTGTTGTTTGTAGTCACAGAGACCCAGAGTGGCCATGGTCTCAAGCCTTTGTCGTCTGTAATACAAGACTACAGGGAGACCTCATGCTAACGCACCCTTTCCCAATCTAGACAAGCACAGTCTCTGGGGTTTCATCGGGATGTGTCTCAAAGTGACAAACATTCTGGTTGGTGTCAAGACAAAGGTCTTGTGCTTTGAGAGTATTACTCTCACAAATGAATCCTTGTTGGTCTCGTGAAACGCATGCGTCAACATCAGCAGTTTGCCATTTAGTCTCATTTTGTCGTGCCCAACCTCTGTGCTGTGTTGGATAGAGTAGAGCTCCTTGGTGATTCAACCCCAGTGCGATGATTGGGTATATGGTGTATACTGAGGCATTGCGTATCGTTAAGGCAAAAGCTGTGGCTTTGCTCTCAGTGGGATCGTAGGTGAAATTAACCAGATACCACCTGGACTGAAATTTTCTCTCAAACTCAATTGCATTATCCCATATTACTTTTCGAATTTCAGTGGGCAAGGTGCCTTCTTCACCTTCCCTTATGATTTATGAGTTTTTGCAAAACGCTTAACCAATCCGTTGGTGCATTCAACAATGCCATTAGCCTGAGGATAATAGGGAGTATGAAATACCCATCGAATCCCTTCTTCTTTGGCCCAATCTTGTACCACCGAAGCCGTAAAGTGTGAACCGTTATCACTTTGGATTTCCTCGGGAAGGGGAAGTGTGCTGAACCACCCTTTTAGGCCTTTCACTGTGTTGTCCCTGGTAGCTGGTTTGAAACTGCCGGCCATACTGAGGCTGGAGATAATCTCCACTCCTACCAGGACATATCTTTTCCCACCTGATGATCTCAAGGGCCCAATATAATCAAGCTGCTATGAATGCCACAACGCTTTCTTGTCCCGCATGTGTAAGGGAAGCGCCTTACTCGGATGATCTTTGCTGAGTCGTAGGCGACATTGTGACCAGGCAGTTACTATTTGTTCGCACAGCTTAACTGACACAGGCCACCCCCGGGCTAGACCTTCCTGATACAGATCAGTACGGCCTGTATGGCCAGGCTTAATATGTAACCATTCGAGTAAGCGTTCCCATTCCCGACCGTCATCTACAATGTCAATTTGTTGTAGCCGCGTGAGGCTATCTACCTGTTGGTTGAACTGAGCAGTGATCGAGTTTGAACGATCGTGGCCTTTTACCCAAGCAATGTGCAATGTTCTCTGTCCTCCTATTTCCAACAGTTGCTTCCAGCTGTCTGTCTCCCAGATTGGGACTCTATTCACCTGCCAATCATTGGCTGCCCAGTGTCCTAGCCATTCAGTGGCTCCTTTAAAAACAGCATATGACTCAGCGTAAATGTAAGTAGCCCCATGTTGTGCAGCTAGTAGGACGGCTCTGAGTTCCCCTACTTGTGCCCTACCTTCTCCTGTTTCAATTGCTCTTTCCCCCGTTGCTACTTCCAGTGCTACGGCCTTGTATTTCCACTTGCTGTTCTCACGGTGAGATGACGCACCAGTAAACCACACTCCTGTAAGATCACTGCCTTCTTTCAGAGGAGGTGCTTCTTGGATCAGAGATGGTCTGTTTGGTGGGGAGTGGAACAATAGGGCACCATCTATATCCTTCTGGAGCATGGATACTTTGATACTACCTTCAGAGATTGGCATGATATCATTAATGCCTTCTAAATAAGCATACCACTTTCGAACTGTGGGTTTCTGGGCAATGCCGGCTGTTTTGCTGTCCCTTTAAGGACCTTTAAATGCTGTCCCTTTAAGGACCACATCTAGGAGTCGAAAAGGGCCCCGAACAATCACGCTCTGTTCTCGCCTTATCTGCTCTGCTCGTTGCAACGCTCGCACCAGGGACAGTAAACCCTTCTCCAGGTCTGAATATCTGCTCTCAGTATCATTAAAGGCGTGAGAGCTAAATTCTAATGGTCTCTCCGGTCCTGCTGGTCCCTTTTGTCATAAATTACAACGGGAACCATGTTCACTGAACCCCCATTCTACATGGACAGGGTCAGTTGGATGTATGGGGCCAAGTTGTTGGAATAACCTTAGCTCTTTTATTAGCAATTCTAGTGCATTAGTATGTTGTTCAGTCCACTCCCAGGATTTACCTTTTTTGAGCAAACAATAAAGGGGGCGAGCAATGATGGAAAAGCCAGGGATGTGTTTACGCCAATAACTTAAAGTTCCTAGGACTTGCTGTAACTCCTTCGTGCTGGAAGGATTCTGTCCATGTTCTATTTTTTCAGGGTATCCTGAGGGACAGAAGCAGCTCCCTTAATCCACCAGACCCCCCCAGGAATTTAACTTCCTGTGCGGGTCCCTGACACTTTGAGTCGGGAATTTCCAATCCCAAATCTGATAATGTTTTTCGGATGTTTTGCATCATGTCTTGTACACTTTCTTGGCTCTCTCCCCCATTAAGATGTCGTCAATATATTGGTATACCGTACATCCCTGTGAAACAGGAATCTCTGATAGCACTTTAGCTAAAGCATTATGGGCAATAGTGGGGGAATGTTTGTATCCTTGCGGAAAGCGGTTAAAGGTATATTGACTCCTTTCCATGTGAATGCAAACTGCGCTTTGTCCTGCTCAAGGAGGAGAATCGTAAAAAAAATATGTCTTTAACATCTAAGGCAGCCACCCAAGCACGGGCAGCTCCTTTTATCATTGCCACAATTTCCGCGATATTAGGAACCGCAGCGGTCAGGGGTGCAGTGTTGGCGTTTAATTTTCCGTAATCTACTGTGAAACGCCATTGCCTTTTTGGTTTCTTTACTGGCCACACTGGTGAATTATAAGGCGCGTGAGTCCTCTTAATGATGTTTCTTTTTTCTAAATCTGATACCACCCCGTCTGCTCCTGCAAGTGCAGCTGCAGGCAGTGGGTACTCTCAGACGTTGGTAATTTTAGAAGGAGGCAAAAGTATAGATGTTTCTAATAGCCCCAATTTAACTGTGTCTAATCCTTTTTTGCGTCCTGCAAAACTCCACACAGTTCCATCTCCATCTGGGAGTTTCCACATTCGCCCACGCAGTACGTCAAATCCTAGGAGGTTAGTACGTGAGGCACCCACTAACGCTTCTGCCCTAGTCATTCGCTGCTCTCCCGGCAACCAGAGGTTAATTTTTGCAGTGGGGCATGTTTTTACCACACCATCAATTCCCGTGAAGTTGACTCTGCGTCGGGTGGGATTTATACCTAGAAGTTGTGCTGTTTCGTTAGTGATTGCAGACATTTGGGCTCCGGTATCAATAATAAAATTTACCAATATCTTCCGGGGGTCCAACAGGAATGACAATAACGGGTTCGGAGTCTTTATGAGAGCGCCATTGGATTGCTAGTACCTGCCGGACAGGGTGGCTCACTGCCCTCCCCGGGGATAGGAGTGTTTTGGCTGGGACTCTGTCAAATCAATCAAGTTACGTTCCGGTGCAGAAGGCACAATTTTCTCACGGCTTGGGGATTCTCTGGTTAGGCTTTTCTCCCCAGCCGCATTATTCTTTCTAGGTAGAGATTGGACTAGCGTACGGAGATCTCCCGTAGGGTCACCGCGCAAGAATTGTCGGGGCACCCCTAACTGTAGGGCTTTACGCCACAACTCATTTCGGTCCTTATCAGGCTTAAACCTTCCCTCTGATTTAGGGTTTTGAGTGTGAGTTTGGACTTGGCGAACCTTTCGCGGGTGTTCGGAGGATTTCTCACTAGTTTGGCTGGCCCAGCCCATTCGGCGCCCATATTGATCTATTTCCTGTACATTCCAGGTGGGCATGTAGTGACGACGGCCCCGCCCATGAGCACCCCGAGCATCCCGTATACGATCTTGAGTGCGAACAAGGAACGGTTTCAGGCAATCGGGAAGACCACGGATGAGAGGGGCTAATCAATCCGGGTCGATAGGGGCTGACATTGGGGATTTCCGAAATTTCTCTCTGTCATACATGGCTTGCAGACAAGCTGCTTTCCGTACAGCCGCAAACAGATCAGAGTAGCCTGTAGCTCTAATCTCTAACGGCTCCCCCCTCTCTCGCGGATCCATACCCCTTGCCCAAAAGGCTGCTCGAGCGGTTAGGGAATAATTATGATCCCCAGGCATAGTGGTTAAAAACACTCCTGGTCCCCAAGAGTCTCCTGCTTCTTCCTCACTCAGCATAATTCTGTGCCCCCCTTCAGAAGAAACTCGCCACACATACTCAACAGCCGACTCTTCTGGTCACCTCGAATATTTCTCCCTTATTTTTGTTAACTCGGTTGGTGTCCATGGAACGGTACGCACAGTGGTGTGAATTTCATCACCATCATCAACTGCAGTTTCAGTTTTAACCAGAGGATGTAAAGGAAAAACTTGGGATTTCAAAGTAAAAGTCCTTTCCTCCTCATCTTCTTCGTCATCCTCACTATTAGACAAAAAAATCTCCGGTCTGGGTTCCGGAATTTGGATAACACAGTAACTTACGAATCTGTTGGACCTGGGTCGAGGGCTGCATTTTATCTAAGAGCCCGGTCACCCTTTCAATAACATTTTAAGTTGGCGATTTTTCACTCCCAAGTTGAGCATTCCGGTTTCCTAAACATTCATTCTCACTCACAAGCTTATCGACTTGAGTTCTTAATCTTTCTCCTGTCTCCTTTTGCAAGGCTAATGATGACTTCAGCACCTCATTCTCCGATTTCAGGGTTGCATATTCTACAGCTGAAATCAGATTAGGAGCGGGGGTTTCTCTAGCTTCTTGTTGTGCACAAGATAAACAGGCGCCTAACACAGCACAAATCACACCCTTGCCTTTCCCCGCTCTGAGGTTCTGTGAAACCCGACGCTCTTCAATACGTTCCAGCACTTTCTCTTCATCCTTCCAAAATTTTTGGGCCCACTCCTTCCCAGCCTGGGAAGGGGCACAATCATATTTTTGCAGCAGTTTATCCATGGCAATCCTGCCGACTACGCCAAATTCTGTTGCGTGAAACGGGGCCAAGCGGTTTTGGCAGAAGATAAACCCCCTTGCGTTCTAACACTCCTCACCGAGGTGGGAGGCCAGGTGCGGCTGGGTTTCAATTCTGGGTGATGCCCAATTCAGCACTATCAGGCCAATCGCGTTTAATATGTGTTAAACTAGTACGATTTGGAGACACTAATAGTGGGCTGCACCTTCAGTCTAGTCGTGCTCCTGAACCAGCACGGCCTCTCTCAAGTTTTGGTCGCCTTCAGTGAGAAAGCGAAACGACTAGCTACTGAAACAGTGCAGTTTATTTAAACAACAGATATACAGGTTCTTTAGGATTGCCGGTGATAAATACACTGTCTGCAAAGCACGTGCAAATAAAGACATTGTTAAGTATACAAACGCGCGACAAAATTATAAACGATACAGCCTGGCTATAAATGTAGGGTAGAGATTCTCTAGAGAAATTTCTAGAGTCCCCGAGAAAGCACTCGGTGTAATCAAAGTCTTACCCAAAGGCATCCTTATGGGGGGGGAAGTAAGGCTCAGCCCGTCGACTGATCCCAGAAAACGGCGGTGGGATTCTTCGCGATGGTGTCTTCCCTGACATCCCCTCTCTCTTGGGCTATTTTTATATTATTTTTTTATCTTCAAAGTGGAGTTTGAGTGACTTTAGTCATATGTACTTTTATTATGATTAATGTACTCAAGGAGGAGTGTTCACACCTCGGGGGCGGATAGCCTCCGGGATGGAGGTGTGTTTTGGTACATTGTGGTGAGCAAAGTTCGCACAAAAGGACAGCATTTCATCAACATTTGACGAAATGTTGGCTCGGGTAGCGTGTAGGCCGCTTATCAGTTCCGTAGTACCATCTCGTCCCCATATCTGCTATTCGTCACAAGGGAAGGCCACGGAACAAGCGCGTTCCGTTCCATCCCTCGTGTAGTTTCGCAAACAACCTTGTACAGGGAATCACAGCTGTTGCATTCTTCGTGTGCTAGCTGCGGCTGTATTCTACCTCAGAAGCCTCTTGATTTTATGACTTTCCTTAATGTGTGAACAATGCTGTATTTTTGTATTCTTGGCCAATTTAGTAATTATTCCACAAGAACACACATTGGTTGCCGATTTATCGACGGGTCTAATCACCACAGGCCAACTGTAATTAAAACCATCTATGTAGACTCTACCAAAGCGGACAAATACAACACTGATTGTTACAAAATTATGGCGCCAAATTCAGATTGCTGGCACAATTTCACTTTCATCAAACCTACAGTAGTGTACTGTATTTGGGGCTACAAGGGCACAGAATTGTTATTTGCATTTATGATTGACTCAAATACACCTGAACTTGCTGAAATGAATCCAGAACCTACACCCCACAAACTCTCAAAGGCTCTCTCTTCTAAGAGAAAAAAAACCACCTCTCTCTTTTCTAAGCCCTCCATTAGACTAACTCCTTACATTTTCAACATTGGCCCTTACGTTATTAAACACACACAGGTCAACAACAGGTACTGTTTAATCCCACATATTCCCTCAAACGAGCAGAATTGTCAATGCAGATTAAAATCTCTGCGATCAAACCCACCTGCTTACCGTTCCTGAGTACATCTTATGCAGAATGGTCAGCATGGTTACGCAGACGAACTCTTGCCACTTCACAACGACTGAAGAGGGATGCGACTGGTATCTTAGGAACAGGCCTGGGAGTCTTGAATAGTATAGATGCTGAGATACTTGCCAACAAACTAGTCACAACCACTACTGATCTGGACAAATGAAGACATCCCCTACGGTCCTCTCTATTAGCATTGGGAAACCACCAACGGCTTTTATCGAATATATTGCCTCAATGGGAAGAAACGGGTGAAAAAGACCATCAGCTGATCACAGATGCACTTGGTACAACCCAAACCAATGTTTCCTTGGCTCTTAGTTGTATCCAAGCCCAATTGTGGATGCAATCTATGACAGCCGCAATCATAAGGGAAGGTGAAGAAGGCACCTTGCCCACCGAAATTCGAAAAGTAATATGGGATAACGCAATTGAATTTGAGAAAAAATTTCAGTCCAGGTGGTATCTGGTTAATTTCACCTACGATCCCACTGAGAGCAAAGCCACAGCTTTTGTCTTAACGATACGCAATGCCTCAGTATACACCATATACCCAATCATCGCACTGGGGTTGAATCACCAAGGAGCTCTACTCTATCCAACACAGCACAGAGGTTGGGCACGACAAAATGAGACTAAATGGCAAACTGCTGATGTTGACGCATGCGTTTCACGAGACCAACAAGGATTCATTTGTGAGAGTAATACTCTCAAAGCACAAGACCTTTGTCTTGACACCAACCAGAACGTTTGTCACTTTGAGACACATCCCGATGAAACCCCAGAGACTGTGCTTGACTATGTTGGGAAAGGGTGCGTTAGCATGAGGTCTCCCTGTAGTCTTGTATTCAGAGATGACACAGTAATCACTCAAATCTTTCTGTTTGAACTTTACTAACACAAAGTTACGGGATGCGACTTCAATTATTAAGCTCCTGTTACGTCTTTTCAATTGCTACAACCTAATTATACGTTGATTCGAGATTGTTGCCTACCCCTATCAGAATGAATCTCTCCCTGGTGAAGAAGCTGCTAAAACACAATGAATTGAAGCGACTCTTGAAAGAGGCCCAAGGAAATGGACAGACAACTTTTATTACCGTCCATCACAGGTTGAAGAAATACACCAAGCGTTGGAAAGAGTGAAGAGAGGCGGAGGACAGAGATGGGGAGATACTCTTTTTGGATGGTTACCGACAGTTACAGGACTTTATAACAAGATGCTTCACTCTGTTGTTGTTTTATTAATACTCACTGTATTGTGCTTTGCTTAGACAATTGTTTTGCATGTTAGACTTTCGATTATGAAGAAAAGTTTAAATAGCTTGATCACTCCGCGAGAAGGATTTCCACTTGACATCCCTCACCACAAGAACACATGTGATCTTTCTTATCAGTGTTGAGTACGTCGACATGGACTGACTGTAGAAAAAGTTTTCCCTGCTGGCTCTTTGGGAGGGGGACCCATCTCTAGCCATATGGCCATTTTTGTTCCTGGCCCGGCACCAATTGGGAAAGAGTGGCTTTGAGGCTGAAGGCAGCAGGAAAGCCCGCAGCCCCCAGGTCTGTGGGGCTACGCAAGCGGTTCCCAAAGAGCTTTAGAACAAGGCATAGTTTTCCCTGCTGCCTCTTTGGGCGGGTGACCCATCTCCAGCCATATGGCCATTTTTGTGCCTGGCGCGGCGCCAAGTGGGAAAGGGTGTTGTCGAGCCTGAAGGCAGCAGGAAATCCTGCAGCCCCCAGGTCCGTGGGGCTACGCAAGCGGTTCCCAAAGAGCTTTAGAACAAGGCATAGTTTTCCCTGCTGGCTCTTTGGGCATGGGACCCATCTCCAGCTGTATGGCCATTTTTGTGCATGGCGCGGCGCCAAGTGTGAAAGGGTGGTTTTGAATGAGAAGGCAGCAGGAAAGCCCGCAGCACCCAGGTCTGTGGGGCTACGCAAGCGGTTCCCAAAGAGCTTTAGAACAAGGCATAGTTTTCCCTGATGGGTCCTTGGGCGTGGGACCCATCTCCAGCCATAGACCCTTTTTGTGCCTGGCCCGGCACCAAGTGGGAAAGGGTGGTTTTGAGGCTGAAGGCAGCAGGAAAGCCCGCAGCCCCCAGGTCTGTGGGGCTACGCAAGCAGTTCCCAAGGACCTTTAGAACAAGGCATAGTTTTCCCTGCTGGCTCTTTGGGCGTGGGACCCATCTCCACCCATATGGCCATTTTGGTGCCTGGCACGGCGCCAAGTGGGAAAGGGTGGTGTCGAGGCTGAAGGCAGCAGGAAAGCCCGCAGCCCCCAGGTCTGTGGGGCTACGCAAGCGGTTCCCAAATAGCCTTAGAACAATGCATATTTTTCCCTGATGGCTCATTGGGCAGGGGACCCATCTCTAGCCATAGGCCCTTTTTGTGCCTGGCCCGGCACCAAGTGGGAAAGGGTGGTGTCGAGGCTGAAGGCAGCAGGAAAGCCCGCAGCCCCCAGGTCTGTGGGGCTACGCAAGTGGTTCCCAAAGAGCTTTAGAACAAGGCATAGTTTTCCCTGCTGGCTCTTTGGGAGTGGGACCCATCTCTAGCCGTACGGCCATTTTTGTGCCTAAGGCGGCACCAAGTGGGAAAGGGTGTTGTTGAGGCTGAAGGCAGCAGGAAAGCCCGCAGCCCCCAGGTCTGTGGGGCTACGCAAGTGGTTCCCAAAGAGCTTTAGAACAAGGCATAGTTTTCCCTGCTGGCTCTTTGGGCAGGGCACCCATCTCCAGCCACAGGCCATTTTTGTGCCTGATGCGGCGCCAAGTGGGAAAGGGTGGTTTTGAGTCTGAAGGCAGCAGGAAAGCCCGCAGCCCCCAGGTCTGTGGGGCTACGCAAGCGGTTCTCAAAGAGCTTTAGAACAAGGCATAGTTTTCCCTGCTGGCTCCTTGGGTAGGGGACCCATCTCCAGCCATATGGCCATTTTTGTGCCTGGCGCGGCACCTAAAGGGAAAGGGTGTTGTTGAGGCTGAAGGGAGCAGGAAAGCCCGCAGCCCCCAGGTCTGTGGGGCTACGCAAGCGGTTCCCAAAGAGCTTTAGAACAAGGCATAGTTTTCCCTGCTGGCTCTTTGGGCGGGTGACCCATCTCCAGCCATATGGCCATTTTTGTGCCTGGCGCGGCGCCAAGTGGGAAAGAGTGGCTTTGAGGCTGAAGGCAGCAGGAACGCCCGCAGCCCCCAGGTCTGTGGGACAACGCAAGCGGTTCCCAAAGAGCTTTAGAACAAGGCATAGTTTTCCCTGCTGGCTCTTTGGGCGGGGCACCCATGTCTAGCCGTATGGCCATTTTTGTGCCTGGCGCGGCGGCAAGTGGGAAAGGGTGGTGTCGAGGCTGAAGGCAGCAGGAAAGCCCGCAGCCCCCAGGTCTGTGGGGCTACGCAAGCGGTTCCCAAATAGCCTTAGAACAAGGCATAGTTTTCCCTGATGGCTCTTTGGGCAGGGGACCCATCTCTAGCCATAGGCTATTTTTGTGCCTGGCGTGGTGCCAAGTGGGAAAGGGTGGTTTTGAGGCTGAAGGCAGCAGGAAAGCCCGCAGCTCCCAGGTCTGTGGGGCTAAGCAAGCGGTTCCCAAAGAGCTTTAGAACAAGGCATAGTTTTCCCTGCTGGCTCCTTGGGCGGGGGACCCATCTCCAGCCATAGGCCATTTTTGTGCCTGGCGCGACGCCAAGTGGGAAAGGGTGGCTTTGATGCTGAAGGCAGCAGGAAAGCCCGCAGCCCCCAGGTCTGTGGGGCTACGCAAGCGGTTCTCAAAGAGCTTTAGAACAAGGCATAGTTTTCCCTGCTGGCTCCTTGGGCAGGGGACCCATCTCCAGCCATATGGCCATTTTTGAGCCTGGCGCGGCGCCAAGTGGGAAAGAGTGGCTTTGAGGCTGAAGGCAGCAGGAATGCCTGCAGCCCCCAGGTGTGTGGGGCTACGCAAGCGGTTCCCAAATAGCTTTAGAACAAGGCATAGTTTCCCCTGCTGGCTCTTTGGGCGGGTGACCCATCTGCAGCCATATGGCCATTTTTGTGCCTGGCGCGGCGCCAAGTTGGAAAGGGTGTTGTCGAGCCTGAAGGCAGCAGGAAATCCTGCAGCCCCCAGGTCCGTGGGGCTACGCAAGCGGTTCCCAAAGAGCTTTAGAACAAGGCATAGTTTTCCCTGCTGGCTCTTTGGGCATGGGACCCATCTCCAGCTGTATGGCCATTTTTGTGCCTGGCGCGGCGCCAAGTGTGAAAGGGTGGTTTTAAGTGAGAAGGCAGCAGGAAAGCCCGCAGCCCCCAGGTCTGTGGGGCTACGCAAGCGGTTCCCAAAGAGCTTTAGAACAAGGCATAATTTTCCCTGATGGGTCCTTGGGCGTGGGACCCATCTCCAGACATAGGCCCTTTTTGTGCCTGGCCCGGCACCAAGTTGAAAAGGGTGGTTTTGAGGCTGAAGGCAGCAGGAAAGCCCGCAGCCCCCAGGTCTGTGGGGCTACGCAAGCGGTTCCCAAAGAGCTTTAGAACAAGGCATAGTTTTCCCTGCTCGCTCTTTGGGCGTGGGACCCATCTCCACCATTATGGCCATTTTGGTGCCTGGCACGGCGCCAAGTGGGAAAGGGTGGCTTTGAGGCTGAAGGCAGCAGGAAAGCCCGCAGCCCCCAGGTCTGTGGGGCTACGCAAGCGGTTCCCAAAGAGCTTTAGAACAAGGCATAGTTTTCCCTGCTGGCTCTTTGGGCGGGGGACCCATCTCCAGCCATATGGCCATTTTTGCGCCTGGCGCGGCGCCAAGTGGGAAAGGGTGTTGTCGAGGCTGAAGGCAGCAGGAAAGCCTGCAGCCCCCAGGTCTGTGGGGCTACGCAAGCGGTTCCCAAAGAGCTTTAGAACAAGGCATAGTTTTCCCTGCTCGCTCTTTGGGCGTGGGACCCATCTCCAGCCATAGGCCATTTTTGTGCCTGGCGCGACACCAAGCGGGAAAGGGTGGCTTTGATGCTGAAGGCAGCAGGAAAGCCCGCAGCCCCCAGGTCTGTTGGACTACGCAAGTGGTTCCCAAAGTGCTTTAGAACAAGGCATAGTTTTCCCTGCTGGCTCTTTGGGAGTGGGACCCATCTCTAGCCGTACGGCCATTTTTGTGCCTAAGGCGGCACCAAGTGGGAAAGGGTGTTGTTGAGGCTGAAGGCAGCAGGAAAGCCCGCAGCCCCCAGGTCTGTGGGGCTACGCAAGCGGTTCTCAAAGAGCTTTAGAACAAGGCATAGTTTTCCCTAATGGCTCCTTGGGCGGGGGACCCATCTCCAGCCATATGGCCATTTTTGTGCCTGGCGCGGCGCCAAGTGGGAAAGGGTGGCTTTGAGGCTGAAGGCAGCAGGAAAGCCCGCAGCCCCCAGGTCTGTGGGGCTACGCAAGCGGTTCCCAAAGAGCTTTAGAACAAGGCATAGTTTTCCCTGATGGGTCTTTGGGCGTGGGACCCATCTCTAGCCATAGGCCCTTTTTGTGCCTGTCCCAGCACCAAGTTGAAAAGGGTGGTGTTGAGGCTGAAGGCAGCAGGAAAGCCCGCAGCCCCCAGGTCTGTGGGACAACGCAAGCGGTTCCCAAAGACCTTTAGAACAAGGCAGAGATTTCCCTGCTTGCTCTTTGGGCGGGGACCCATCTGCACCCATATGGCAATTTTGGTGTCTGACGTGGCACCAAGTGGGAAAGGGTGGTGTCGAGGCTGAAGGCAGCAGGAAAGCCCGCAGCCCCCAGGTCTGTGGGACTACGCAAGTGGTTCCCAAAGAGCTTTAGAACAAGGCATAGTTTTCCCTGCTGGCTCTTTGGGCGGGGGACCCATCTCTAGCCGTATGGCCATTTTTGTGCCTGGCACGGCGCCAAGTGGGAAAGGGCGGTGTTGAGGCTGAAGGCAGCAGGAAAGCCCGCAGCCCCCAGGTCTGTGGGGCAACGCAAGCGGTTCCCAAAGAGCTTTAGAACAAGGCATAGTTTTCCCTGCTGGCTGTTTGGGCCGGAGACCCATCTCCAGCCAAAGGCCATTTTTGCGCCTGGCGCGGCGCCAAGTGGGAAAGGGTGGTGTCGAGGCTGAAGGCAGCAGGAAAGCCCGCAGCCCCCAGGTCTGTGGGACTACGCAAGCGGTTCCCAAAGAGCTTTAGAACAAGGCATAGTTTTCCCTGCTGGCTCTTTGGGCGTGGGACCAATCTCTAGCCATAGGACATTTTTGTGCCTGGCACGGCGCCAAATGGGAAAGGGTGGTTTTGAGGCTGAAGGCAGCAGGAAAGCCCGCAGCCCCCAGGTCTGTGGGGCTACGCAAGCGGTTCCCAAATAGCCTTAGAACAATGCATAGTTTTCCCTGATGGCTCCTTGGGCAGGGGACCCATATCTAGCCATAGGCCCTTTTTGTGCCTGGCCTGGCACCAAGTGGGAAAGGGTGGTTTTGAGGCTGAAGGCAGCAGCAAAGCCCGCAGCCCCCAGGTCTGTGGGGCTACGCAAGTGGTTCCCAAAGAGCTTTAGAACAAGGCATAGTTTTCCCTGCTGGCTCTTTGGGCAGGGCACCCATCTCCAGCCATAGGCCATTTTTGTGCCTGATGCGGCGCCAAGTGGGAAAGGGTGGTGTCGAGGCTGAAGGCAGCAGGAAAGCCCGCAGCCCCCAGGTCTGTGGGGCTACGCAAGCGGTTCTCAAAGAGCCTTAGAACAAGGCATAGTTTTCCCTGCTGGCTCCTTGGGTAGGGGACCCATCTCCAGCCATATGGCCATTTTTGTGCCTGGCGCGGCACCTAATGGGAAAGGGTGTTGTTGAGGCTGAAGGGAGCAGGAAAGCCCGCAGCTCCCAGGTCTGTGGGGCTACGCAAGCGGTTCCCAAAGAGCTTTAGAACAAGGCATAGTTTTCCCTGCTGGCTCTTTGGGAGTGGGACCCATCTCCAGCCATAGGCCCTTTTTGTGCCTCGCCCGGCACCAAGTGGGAAAGGGTGTTGTTGAGGCTGAAGGCAGCAGGAAAGCCCGCAGCCCCCAGGTCTGTGGGGCTACGCAAGCGGTTCCCAAAGAGCTTTAGAACAAGGCATAGTTTTCCCTGATGGCTCTTTGGGTGTGGGACCCATCTCCACCCATATGGCCATTTTGGTGCCTGGCGCGGCGCCAAGTGGGAAAGGGTGGCTTTGAGGCTGAAGGCAGCAGGAAAGCCTGCAGCCCCCAGGTCTGTGGGGCTACGCAAGCGGTTCCCAAAGAGCTTTAGAACAAGGCATAGTTTTCCCTGCTGGCTCTTTGGGCGTGGGACCAATCTCTAGCCATAGGACATTTTTGTGCCTGGCACGGCGCAAAGAGGGAAAGGGTGGTTTTGAGGCTGAAGGCAGCAGGAAAGCCCGCAGCCCCCAGGTCTGTGGGATAACGCAAGCGGTTCCCAAAGAGCTTTAGAACAAGGCATAGTTTTCCCTGCTGGCTCTTTGGGCGGGGCACCCATGTCTAGCCGTATGGCCATTTTTGTGCCTGGCGCGGCGCCAAGTGGGAAAGGGTGGTGTCGAGGCTGAAGGCAGCAGGAAAGCCCGCAGCCCCCAGGTCTGTGGGGCTACGCAAGCGGTTCCCAAATAGCCTTAGAACAATGCATATTTTTCCCTGATGGCTCATTGGGCAGGGGACCCATCTCTAGCCATAGGCCCTTTTTGTGCCTGGCCCGGCACCAAGTGGGAAAGGGTGGTTTTGAGGCTGAAGGCAGCAGGAAAGCCCGCAGCCCCCAGGTCTGTGGGGCTACGCAAGTGGTTCCCAAAGAGCTTTAGAACAAGGCATAGTTTTCCCTGCTGGCTCTTTGGGAGTGGGACCCATCTCTAGCCGTACGGCCATTTTTGTGCCTAAGGCGGCACCAAGTGGGAAAGGGTGTTGTTGAGGCTGAAGGCAGCAGGAAAGCCCGCAGCCCCCAGGTCTGTGGGGCTACGCAAGTGGTTCCCAAAGAGCTTTAGAACAAGGCATAGTTTTCCCTGCTGGCTCTTTGGGCAGGGCACCCATCTCCAGCCAAAGGCCATTTTTGCGCCTGGCGCGGCGCCAAGTGGGAAAGGGTGGTTTTGAGGCTGAAGGCAGCAGGAAAGCCCGCAGCCCCCAGGTCTGTGGGGCTACGGAAGCGGTTCCCAAAGAGCTTTAGAACAAGGCATAGTTTTCCCTGCTCGCTCTTTGGGCGGGGGACCCATCTCTAGCCATAGGCCCTTTTTGTGCCTGGCCCGACGCCAAGTGGAAAAGGGTGGTTTTCAGGCTAAAGGCAGCAGGAAAGCCCGCAGCCCCCAGGTCTGTGCGACAACGCAAGCGGTTCCCAAAGAGCTTTAGAACAAGACAGAGTTTTCCCTGCTGGCTCTTTGGGCGTGGGGCCCATCTCCAGCCATATGGCCATTTTTGAGCCTGGAGCGTCGCCAAGTGGGAAAGGGTGGCTTTGAGGCTGAAGGCAGCAGGAAAGCCCGCAGCCCCCAGGTCTGTGGGGCTACGCAAGCGGTTCCCAAAGACCTTTAGAACAAGGCAGAGATTTCCCTGCTTGCTCTTTGGGCGGGGACCCATCTGCACCCATATGGCAATTTTGGTGTCTGACGTGGCACCAAGTGGGAAAGGGTGGTGTCGAGCCTGAAGGCAGCAGGAAAGCCCGCAGCCCCTTGCTCTGTGGGGCTACGCAAGTGGTTCCCAAAGAGCTTTAGAACAAGGCATAGTTTTCCCTGCTGGCTCTTTGGGCGGGGGACCCATCTCTAGCCGTATGGCCATTTTTGTGCCTGGCACGGCGCCAAGTGGGAAAGGGTGGTGTTGAGGCTGAAGGCAGCAGGAAAGCCCGCAGCCCCCAGGTCTGTGGGGCAACGCAAGCGGTTCCCAAAGAGCTTTAGAACAAGGCATAGTTTTCCCTGCTGGCTCTTTGGGCGGGGGACCCATCTCCAGCCAAAGGCCATTTTTGCGCCTGGCGCGGCGCCAAGTGGGAAAGGGTGGTGTCGAGGCTGAAGGCAGCAGGAAAGCCCGCAGCCCCCAGGTCTGTGGCACTACGCAAGCGGTTCCCAAAGAGCTTTAGAACAAGGCATAGTTTTCCCTGCTGGCTCTTTGGGAGTGGGACCCATCTCTAGCCGTACGGCCATTTTTGTGCCTAAGGCGGCACCAAGTGGGAAAGGGTGTTGTTGAGGCTGAAGGCAGCAGGAAAGCCCGCAGCCCCCAGGTCTGTGGGGCTACGGAAGCGGTTCTCAAAGAGCTTTAGAACAAGGCATAGTTTTCCCTAATGGCTCCTTGGGCAGGGGACCCATCTCCAGCCATATGGCCATTTTTGAGCCTGGCGCGGCGCCAAGTGGGAAAGGGTGGCTTTGAGGCTGAAGGCAGCAGGAAAGCCCGCAGCCCCCAGGTCTGTGGGGCTACGCAAGCGGTTCCCAAAGAGCTTTAGAACAAGGCATAGTTTTCCCTGATGGGTCTTTGGGCGTGGGACCCATCTCCAGCCATAGGCCCTTTTTGTGCCTAAGGCGGCACCAAGTGGGAAAGGGTGTTGTTGAGGCTGAAGGCAGCAGGAAAGCCCGCAGCCCCCAGGTCTGTGGGACAACGCAAGCGGTTCCCAAAGACCTTTAGAAGAAGGCAGAGATTTCCCTGCTTGCTCTTTGGGCGGGGACCCATCTGCACCCATATGGCAATTTTGGTGTCTGACGTGGCACCAAGTGGGAAAGGGTGGTGTCGAGCCTGAAGGCAGCAGGAAAGCCCGCAGCCCCCAGGTCTGTGGGACTACGCAAGTGGTTCCCAAAGAGCTTTAGAACAAGGCATAGTTTTCCCTGCTGGCTCTTTGGGCGGGGGACCCATCTCCAGCCGTACGGCCATTTTTGTGCCTAAGGCGGCACCAAGTGGGAAAGGGTGTTGTTGAGGCTGAAGGCAGCAGGAAAGCCCGCAGCCCCCAGGTCTGTGGGACAACGCAAGCGGTTCCCAAAGACCTTTAGAAGAAGGCAGAGATTTCCCTGCTTGCTCTTTGGGCGGGGACCCATCTGCACCCATATGGCAATTTTGGTGTCTGACGTGGCACCAAGTGGGAAAGGGTGGTGTCGAGCCTGAAGGCAGCAGGAAAGCCCGCAGCCCCCAGGTCTGTGGGACTACGCAAGTGGTTCCCAAAGAGCTTTAGAACAAGGCATAGTTTTCCCTGCTGGCTCTTTAGGCGGGGGACCCATCTCTAGCCGTATGGCCATTTTTGTGCCTGTCACGGCGCCAAGTGGGAAAGGGCGGTGTTGAGGCTGAAGGTAGCAGGAAAGCCCGCAGCCCCCAGGTCTGTGGGGCAACGCAAGCGGTTCCCAAAGAGCTTTAGAACAAGGCATAGTTTTCCCTGCTGGCTCTTTGGGCCGGAGACCCATCTCCAGCCAAAGGCCATTTTTGCGCCTGGCGCGGCGCCAAGTGGGAAAGGGTGGTGTCGAGGCTGAAGGCAGCAGGAAAGCCCGCAGCCCCCAGGTCTGTGGGACTACGCAAGCGGTTCCCAAAGAGCTTTAGAACAAGGCATAGTTTTCCCTGCTGGCTCTTTGGGCGTGGGACCCATCTCCACCCATATGGCCATTTTGGTGCCTGGCGCGGCGCCAAGTGGGAAAGGGTGGCTTTGAGGCTGAAGGCAGCAGGAAAGCCCGCAGCCCCCAGGTCTGTGGGGCTACGCAAGTGGTTCCCAAAGAGCTTTAGAACAAGGCATAGTTTTCCCTGCTGGCTCTTTGGGAGTGGGACCCATCTCTAGCCGTACGGCCATTTTTGTGCCTAAGGCGGCACCAAGTGGGAAAGGGTGTTGTTGAGGCTGAAGGCAGCAGGAAAGCCCGCAGCCCCCAGGTCTGTGGGGCTACGCAAGTGGTTCCCAAAGAGCTTTAGAACAAGGCATAGTTTTCCCTGCTGGCTCTTTGGGCAGGGCACCCATCTCCAGCCAAAGGCCATTTTTGCGCCTGGCGCGGCGCCAAGTGGGAAAGGGTGGTTTTGAGGCTGAAGGCAGCAGGAAAGCCCGCAGCCCCCAGGTCTGTGGGGCTACGCAAGCGGTTCCCAAATAGCCTTAGAACAATGCATAGTTTTCCCTGATGGCTCCTTGGGCAGGGGACCCATATCTAGCCATAGGCCCTTTTTGTGCCTGGCCTGGCACCAAGTGGGAAAGGGTGGTTTTGAGGCTGAAGGCAGCAGCAAAGCCCGCAGCCCCCAGGTCTGTGGGGCTACGCAAGTGGTTCCCAAAGAGCTTTAGAACAAGGCATAGTTTTCCCTGGTGGCTCTTTGGGCAGGGCACCCATCTCCAGCCATAGGCCATTTTTGTGCCTGATGCGGCGCCAAGTGGGAAAGGGTGGTGTCGAGGCTGAAGGCAGCAGGAAAGCCCGCAGCCCCCAGGTCTGTGGGGCTACGCAAGCGGTTCTCAAAGAGCTTTAGAACAAGGCATAGTTTTCCCTGCTGGCTCCTTGGGTAGGGGACCCATCTCCAGCCATATGGCCATTTTTGTGCCTGGCGCGGCACCTAATGGGAAAGGGTGTTGTTGAGGCTGAAGGGAGCAGGAAAGCCCGCAGCTCCCAGGTCTGTGGGGCTACGCAAGCGGTTCCCAAAGAGCTTTAGAACAAGGCATAGTTTTCCCTGCTGGCTCCTTGGGCGGGGGACCCATCTCCAGCCATAGGCCATTTTTGTGCCTAGCGCGGCACCAAGTTGGAAAGGGTGTTTTTGAGTGAGAAGACAGCAGGAAAGCCCGCAGCCCCCAGGTCTGTGGGGCTACGCAAGCGGTTCCCAAAGAGCTTTAGAACAAGGCATAGTTTTCCCTGCTGGCTCTTTGGGCGGGTGACCCATCTCCAGCCATATGGCCATTTTTGTGCCTGGCGCGGCACCTAGTGGGAAAGGGTGTTGTCGAGTCTGAAGGCGGCAGGAAATCCTGCAGCCCCCAGGTCCGTGGGGCTACGCAAGCGGTTCCCAAAGAGCTTTAGAACAAGGCATAGTTTTCCCTGATGGGTCTTTGGGCGTGGGACCCATCTCTAGCCATAGGCCCTTTTTGTGCCTGGCACGGCGCCAAGTGGGAAAGGGTGGTTTTGAGGCTGAAGGCAGCAGGAAAGCCCGCAGCCCCCAGGTCTGTGGGACAACGCAAGCGGTTCCCAAAGAGCTTTAGAACAAGGCATAGTTTTCCCTGCTGGCTCTTTGGGCGGGGCACCCATGTCTAGCCGTATGGCCATTTTTGTGCCTGGCCCGGCGGCAAGTGGGAAAGGGTGGTGTCGAGGCTGAAGGCAGCAGGAAAGCCCGCAGCCCCCCAGGTCTGTGGGGCTACGCAAGCGGTTCCCAAATAGCCTTAGAACAAGGCATAGTTTTCCCTGATGGCTCTTTGGGCGTGGGACCCATCTCTAGCCATAGGCCATTTTTGTGCCTGGCGTGGTGCCAAGTGGGAAAGGGTGGTTTTGAGGCTGAAGGCAGCAGGAAAGCCCGCAGCTCCCAGGTCTGTGGGGCTACGCAAGCGGTTCCCAAAGAGCTTTAGAACAAGGCATAGTTTTCCCTGCTGGCTCCTTGGGCGGGGGACCCATCTCCAGCCATAGGCCATTTTTGTGCCTGGCGCGACGCCAAGTTGAAAAGGGTAGTTTTGATGCTGAAGGCAGCAGGAAAGCCCGCAGCCCCCAGGTCTGTGGGGCTACGCAAGCGGTTCTCAAAGAGCTTTAGAACAAGGCATAGTTTTCCCTGCTGGCTCCTTGGGCACGGGACCCATCTCCAGCCATATGGCCATTTTTGAGCCTGGCGCGGCGCCAAGTGGGAAAGAGTGCCTTTGAGGCTGAAGGCAGCAGGAAAGCCCGCAGCCCCCAGGTCTGTGGGGCTACGCAAGCGGTTCCCAAAGAGCTTTAGAACAAGGCATAGTTTTCCCTGCTGGCTCTTTGGGCGGGTGACCCATCTCCAGCCATATGGCCATTTTTGTGCCTGGCGCGGCGCCAAGTGGGAAAGGGTATTGTCGAGCCTGAAGGCAGCAGGAAATCCTGCAGCCCCCAGGTCTGTGGGGCTACGGAAGCGGTTCCCAAAGAGCTTTAGAACAAGGCATAGTTTTCCCTGCTGGCTCTTTGGGAGTGGGACCCATCTCTAGCCGTACGGCCATTTTTGTGCCTAAGGCGGCACCAAGTGGGAAAGGGTGTTGTTGAGGCTGAAGGCAGCAGGAAAGCCCGCAGCCCCCAGGTCTGTGGGGCTACGGAAGCGGTTCTCAAAGAGCTTTAGAACAAGGCATAGTTTTCCCTAATGGCTCCTTGGGCAGGGGACCCATCTCCAGCCATATGGCCATTTTTGAGCCTGGCGCGGCGCCAAGTGGGAAAGGGTGGCTTTGAGGCTGAAGGCAGCAGGAAAGCCCGCAGCCCCCAGGTCTGTGGGGCTACGCAAGCGGTTCCCAAAGAGCTTTAGAACAAGGCATAGTTTTCCCTGATGGGTCTTTGGGCGTGGGACCCATCTCCAGCCATAGGCCCTTTTTGTGCCTAAGGCGGCACCAAGTGGGAAAGGGTGTTGTTGAGGCTGAAGGCAGCAGGAAAGCCCGCAGCCCCCAGGTCTGTGGGACTACGCAAGCGGTTCCCAAAGAGCTTTAGAACAAGGCAGAGATTTCCCTGCTTGCTCTTTGGGCGGGGACCCATCTGCACCCATATGGCAATTTTGGTGTCTGACGTGGCACCAAGTGGGAAAGGGTGGTGTCGAGCCTGAAGGCAGCAGGAAAGCCCGCAGCCCCCAGGTCTGTGGGACTACGCAAGTGGTTCCCAAAGAGCTTTAGAACAAGGCATAGTTTTCCCTGCTGGCTCTTTGGGCGGGGGACCCATCTCCAGCCGTACGGCCATTTTTGTGCCTAAGGCGGCACCAAGTGGGAAAGGGTGTTGTTGAGGCTGAAGGCAGCAGGAAAGCCCGCAGCCCCCAGGTCTGTGGGACAACGCAAGCGGTTCCCAAAGACCTTTAGAAGAAGGCAGAGATTTCCCTGCTTGCTCTTTGGGCGGGGGACCCATCTGCACCCATATGGCAATTTTGGTGTCTGACGTGGCACCAAGTGGGAAAGGGTGGTGTCGAGCCTGAAGGCAGCAGGAAAGCCCGCAGCCCCCAGGTCTGTGGGACTACGCAAGTGGTTCCCAAAGAGCTTTAGAACAAGGCATAGTTTTCCCTGCTGGCTCTTTAGGCGGGGGACCCATCTCTAGCCGTATGGCCATTTTTGTGCCTGGCACGGCGCCAAGTGGGAAAGGGCGGTGTTGAGGCTGAAGGCAGCAGGAAAGCCCGCAGCCCCCAGGTCTGTGGGGCAACGCAAGCGGTTCCCAAAGAGCTTTAGAACAAGGCATAGTTTTCCCTGCTGGCTCTTTGGGCCGGAGACCCATCTCCAGCCAAAGGCCATTTTTGCGCCTGGCGCGGCGCCAAGTGGGAAAGGGTGGTGTCGAGGCTGAAGGCAGCAGGAAAGCCCGCAGCCCCCAGGTCTGTGGGACTACGCAAGCGGTTCCCAAAGAGCTTTAGAACAAGGCATAGTTTTCCCTGCTGGCTCTTTGGGCGTGGGACCAATCTCTAGCCATAGGACATTTTTGTGCCTGGCACGGCGCCAAATGGGAAAGGGTGGTTTTGAGGCTGAAGGCAGCAGGAAAGCCCGCAGCCCCCAGGTCTGTGGGATAACGCAAGCGGTTCCCAAAGAGCTTTAGAACAAGGCATAGTTTTCCCTGCTGGCTCTTTGGGCGGGGCACCCATGTCTAGCCGTATGGCCATTTTGGTGCCTGGCGCGGCGCCAAGTGGGAAAGGGTGGCTTTGAGGCTGAAGGCAGCAGGAAAGCCCGCAGCCCCCAGGTCTGTGGGGCTACGCAAGTGGTTCCCAAAGAGCTTTAGAACAAGGCATAGTTTTCCCTGCTGGCTCTTTGGGAGTGGGACCCATCTCTAGCCGTACGGCCATTTTTGTGCCTAAGGCGGCACCAAGTGGGAAAGGGTGTTGTTGAGGCTGAAGGCAGCAGGAAAGCCCGCAGCCCCCAGGTCTGTGGGGCTACGCAAGTGGTTCCCAAAGAGCTTTAGAACAAGGCATAGTTTTCCCTGCTGGCTCTTTGGGCAGGGCACCCATCTCCAGCCAAAGGCCATTTTTGCGCCTGGCGCGGCGCCAAGTGGGAAAGGGTGGTTTTGAGGCTGAAGGCAGCAGGAAAGCCCGCAGCCCCCAGGTCTGTGGGGCTACGCAAGCGGTTCCCAAATAGCCTTAGAACAATGCATAGTTTTCCCTGATGGCTCCTTGGGCAGGGGACCCATATCTAGCCATAGGCCCTTTTTGTGCCTGGCCTGGCACCAAGTGGGAAAGGGTGGTTTTGAGGCTGAAGGCAGCAGCAAAGCCCGCAGCCCCCAGGTCTGTGGGGCTACGCAAGTGGTTCCCAAAGAGCTTTAGAACAAGGCATAGTTTTCCCTGGTGGCTCTTTGGGCAGGGCACCCATCTCCAGCCATAGGCCATTTTTGTGCCTGATGCGGCGCCAAGTGGGAAAGGGTGGTGTCGAGGCTGAAGGCAGCAGGAAAGCCCGCAGCCCCCAGGTCTGTGGGGCTACGCAAGCGGTTCTCAAAGAGCTTTAGAACAAGGCATAGTTTTCCCTGCTGGCTCCTTGGGTAGGGGACCCATCTCCAGCCATATGGCCATTTTTGTGCCTGGCGCGGCACCTAATGGGAAAGGGTGTTGTTGAGGCTGAAGGGAGCAGGAAAGCCCGCAGCTCCCAGGTCTGTGGGGCTACGCAAGCGGTTCCCAAAGAGCTTTAGAACAAGGCATAGTTTTCCCTGCTGGCTCCTTGGGCGGGGGACCCATCTCCAGCCATAGGCCATTTTTGTGCCTAGCGCGGCACCAAGTTGGAAAGGGTGTTTTTGAGTGAGAAGACAGCAGGAAAGCCCGCAGCCCCCAGGTCTGTGGGGCTACGCAAGCGGTTCCCAAAGAGCTTTAGAACAAGGCATAGTTTTCCCTGCTGGCTCTTTGGGCGGGTGACCCATCTCCAGCCATATGGCCATTTTTGTGCCTGGCGCGGCACCTAGTGGGAAAGGGTGTTGTCGAGTCTGAAGGCGGCAGGAAATCCTGCAGCCCCCAGGTCCGTGGGGCTACGCAAGCGGTTCCCAAAGAGCTTTAGAACAAGGCATAGTTTTCCCTGATGGGTCTTTGGGCGTGGGACCCATCTCTAGCCATAGGCCCTTTTTGTGCCTGGCACGGCGCCAAGTGGGAAAGGGTGGTTTTGAGGCTGAAGGCAGCAGGAAAGCCCGCAGCCCCCAGGTCTGTGGGACAACGCAAGCGGTTCCCAAAGAGCTTTAGAACAAGGCATAGTTTTCCCTGCTGGCTCTTTGGGCGGGGCACCCATGTCTAGCCGTATGGCCATTTTTGTGCCTGGCCCGGCGGCAAGTGGGAAAGGGTGGTGTCGAGGCTGAAGGCAGCAGGAAAGCCCGCAGCCCCCCAGGTCTGTGGGGCTACGCAAGCGGTTCCCAAATAGCCTTAGAACAAGGCATAGTTTTCCCTGATGGCTCTTTGGGCGTGGGACCCATCTCTAGCCATAGGCCATTTTTGTGCCTGGCGTGGTGCCAAGTGGGAAAGGGTGGTTTTGAGGCTGAAGGCAGCAGGAAAGCCCGCAGCTCCCAGGTCTGTGGGGCTACGCAAGCGGTTCCCAAAGAGCTTTAGAACAAGGCATAGTTTTCCCTGCTGGCTCCTTGGGCGGGGGACCCATCTCCAGCCATAGGCCATTTTTGTGCCTGGCGCGACGCCAAGTTGAAAAGGGTAGTTTTGATGCTGAAGGCAGCAGGAAAGCCCGCAGCCCCCAGGTCTGTGGGGCTACGCAAGCGGTTCTCAAAGAGCTTTAGAACAAGGCATAGTTTTCCCTGCTGGCTCCTTGGGCACGGGACCCATCTCCAGCCATATGGCCATTTTTGAGCCTGGCGCGGCGCCAAGTGGGAAAGAGTGCCTTTGAGGCTGAAGGCAGCAGGAAAGCCCGCAGCCCCCAGGTCTGTGGGGCTACGCAAGCGGTTCCCAAAGAGCTTTAGAACAAGGCATAGTTTTCCCTGCTGGCTCTTTGGGCGGGTGACCCATCTCCAGCCATATGGCCATTTTTGTGCCTGGCGCGGCGCCAAGTGGGAAAGGGTATTGTCGAGCCTGAAGGCAGCAGGAAATCCTGCAGCCCCCAGGTCTGTGGGGCTACGGAAGCGGTTCCCAAAGAGCTTTAGAACAAGGCATAGTTTTCCCTGCTGGCTCTTTGGGAGTGGGACCCATCTCTAGCCGTACGGCCATTTTTGTGCCTAAGGCGGCACCAAGTGGGAAAGGGTGTTGTTGAGGCTGAAGGCAGCAGGAAAGCCCGCAGCCCCCAGGTCTGTGGGGCTACGGAAGCGGTTCTCAAAGAGCTTTAGAACAAGGCATAGTTTTCCCTAATGGCTCCTTGGGCAGGGGACCCATCTCCAGCCATATGGCCATTTTTGAGCCTGGCGCGGCGCCAAGTGGGAAAGGGTGGCTTTGAGGCTGAAGGCAGCAGGAAAGCCCGCAGCCCCCAGGTCTGTGGGGCTACGCAAGCGGTTCCCAAAGAGCTTTAGAACAAGGCATAGTTTTCCCTGATGGGTCTTTGGGCGTGGGACCCATCTCCAGCCATAGGCCCTTTTTGTGCCTAAGGCGGCACCAAGTGGGAAAGGGTGTTGTTGAGGCTGAAGGCAGCAGGAAAGCCCGCAGCCCCCAGGTCTGTGGGACTACGCAAGCGGTTCCCAAAGAGCTTTAGAACAAGGCAGAGATTTCCCTGCTTGCTCTTTGGGCGGGGACCCATCTGCACCCATATGGCAATTTTGGTGTCTGACGTGGCACCAAGTGGGAAAGGGTGGTGTCGAGCCTGAAGGCAGCAGGAAAGCCCGCAGCCCCCAGGTCTGTGGGACTACGCAAGTGGTTCCCAAAGAGCTTTAGAACAAGGCATAGTTTTCCCTGCTGGCTCTTTGGGCGGGGGACCCATCTCCAGCCGTACGGCCATTTTTGTGCCTAAGGCGGCACCAAGTGGGAAAGGGTGTTGTTGAGGCTGAAGGCAGCAGGAAAGCCCGCAGCCCCCAGGTCTGTGGGACAACGCAAGCGGTTCCCAAAGACCTTTAGAAGAAGGCAGAGATTTCCCTGCTTGCTCTTTGGGCGGGGGACCCATCTGCACCCATATGGCAATTTTGGTGTCTGACGTGGCACCAAGTGGGAAAGGGTGGTGTCGAGCCTGAAGGCAGCAGGAAAGCCCGCAGCCCCCAGGTCTGTGGGACTACGCAAGTGGTTCCCAAAGAGCTTTAGAACAAGGCATAGTTTTCCCTGCTGGCTCTTTAGGCGGGGGACCCATCTCTAGCCGTATGGCCATTTTTGTGCCTGGCACGGCGCCAAGTGGGAAAGGGCGGTGTTGAGGCTGAAGGCAGCAGGAAAGCCCGCAGCCCCCAGGTCTGTGGGGCAACGCAAGCGGTTCCCAAAGAGCTTTAGAACAAGGCATAGTTTTCCCTGCTGGCTCTTTGGGCCGGAGACCCATCTCCAGCCAAAGGCCATTTTTGCGCCTGGCGCGGCGCCAAGTGGGAAAGGGTGGTGTCGAGGCTGAAGGCAGCAGGAAAGCCCGCAGCCCCCAGGTCTGTGGGACTACGCAAGCGGTTCCCAAAGAGCTTTAGAACAAGGCATAGTTTTCCCTGCTGGCTCTTTGGGCGTGGGACCAATCTCTAGCCATAGGACATTTTTGTGCCTGGCACGGCGCCAAATGGGAAAGGGTGGTTTTGAGGCTGAAGGCAGCAGGAAAGCCCGCAGCCCCCAGGTCTGTGGGATAACGCAAGCGGTTCCCAAAGAGCTTTAGAACAAGGCATAGTTTTCCCTGCTGGCTCTTTGGGCGGGGCACCCATGTCTAGCCGTATGGCCATTTTGGTGCCTGGCGCGGTGCCAAGTGGAAAAGGGTGGTGTCGAGGCTGAAGGCAGCAGGAAAGCCCTCAGCCCCCAGGTCTGTGGGGCTACGCAAGCGGTTCCCAAATAGCCTTAGAACAATGCATAGTTTTCCCTGATGGCTCCTTGGGCAGGGGACCCATATCTAGCCATAGGCCCTTTTTGTGCCTGGCCTGGCACCAAGTGGGAAAGGGTGGTTTTGAGGCTGAAGGCAGCAGCAAAGCCCGCAGCCCCCAGGTCTGTGGGGCTACGCAAGTGGTTCCCAAAGAGCTTTAGAACAAGGCATAGTTTTCCCTGGTGGCTCTTTGGGCAGGGCACCCATCTCCAGCCATAGGCCATTTTTGTGCCTGATGCGGCGCCAAGTGGGAAAGGGTGGTGTCGAGGCTGAAGGCAGCAGGAAAGCCCGCAGCCCCCAGGTCTGTGGGGCTACGCAAGCGGTTCTCAAAGAGCTTTAGAACAAGGCATAGTTTTCCCTGCTGGCTCCTTGGGTAGGGGACCCATCTCCAGCCATATGGCCATTTTTGTGCCTGGCGCGGCACCTAATGGGAAAGGGTGTTGTTGAGGCTGAAGGGAGCAGGAAAGCCCGCAGCTCCCAGGTCTGTGGGGCTACGCAAGCGGTTCCCAAAGAGCTTTAGAACAAGGCATAGTTTTCCCTGCTGGCTCCTTGGGCGGGGGACCCATCTCCAGCCATAGGCCATTTTTGTGCCTAGCGCGGCACCAAGTTGGAAAGGGTGTTTTTGAGTGAGAAGACAGCAGGAAAGCCCGCAGCCCCCAGGTCTGTGGGGCTACGCAAGCGGTTCCCAAAGAGCTTTAGAACAAGGCATAGTTTTCCCTGCTGGCTCTTTGGGCGGGTGACCCATCTCCAGCCATATGGCCATTTTTGTGCCTGGCGCGGCACCTAGTGGGAAAGGGTGTTGTCGAGTCTGAAGGCAGCAGGAAATCCTGCAGCCCCCAGGTCCGTGGGGCTACGCAAGCGGTTCCCAAAGAGCTTTAGAACAAGGCATAGTTTTCCCTGATGGGTCTTTGGGCGTGGGACCCATCTCTAGCCATAGGCCCTTTTTGTGCCTGGCACGGTGCCAAGTGGGAAAGGGTGGTTTTGAGGCTGAAGGCAGCAGGAAAGCCCGCAGCCCCCAGGTCTGTGGGACAACGCAAGCGGTTCCCAAAGAGCTTTAGAACAAGGCATAGTTTTCCCTGCTGGCTCTTTGGGCGGGGCACCCATGTCTAGCCGTATGGCCATTTTTGTGCCTGGCGCGGCGCCAAGTGGGAAAGGGTGGTGTCGAGGCTGAAGGCAGCAGGAAAGCCCGCAGCCCCCAGGTCTGTGGGGCTACGCAAGCGGTTCCCAAATGGCCTTAGAACAAGGCATAGTTTTCCCTGATGGCTCTTTGGGAGTGGGACCCATCTCTAGCCATAGGCCATTTTTGTGCCTGGCGTGGTGCCAAGTGGGAAAGGGTGGTTTTGAGGCTGAAGGCAGCAGGAAAGCCCGCAGCTCCCAGGTCTGTGGGGCTAAGCAAGCGGTTCCCAAAGAGCTTTAGAACAAGGCATAGTTTTCCCTGCTGGCTCCTTGGGCGGGGGACCCATCTCCAGCCATAGGGCATTTTTGTGCCTGGCGCGACGCCAAGTGGGAAAGGGTGGCTTTGATGCTGAAGGCAGCAGGAAAGCCTGCAGCCCCCAGGTCTGTGGGGCTACGCAAGCGGTTCTCAAAGAGCTTTAGAACAAGGCATAGTTTTCCCTGCTGGCTCCTTGGGCAGGGGACCCATCTCTAGCCATATGGCCATTTTTGAGCCTGGCGCGGCGCCAAGTGGGAAAGAGTGGCTTTGAGGCTGAAGGCAGCAGGAAAGCCCGCAGCCCCCAGGTCTGTGGGGCTACGCAAGCGGTTCCCAAAGAGCTTTAGAACAAGGCATAGTTTTCCCTGCTGGCTCTTTGGGCGGGTGACCCATCTCCAGCCATATGGCCATTTTTGTGCCTGGCGCGGCGCCAAGTGGGAAAGGGTTTTGTCGAGCCTGAAGGCAGCAGGAAATCCTGCAGCCCCCAGGTCCGTGGGGCTACGCAAGCGGTTCCCAAAGAGCTTTAGAACAAGGCATAGTTTTCCCTGCTGGCTCTTTGGGCATGGGACCCATCTCCAGCTCTATGGCCATTTTTGTGCCTGGCGCGGCGCCAAGTGTGAAAGGGTGGTTTTGAGTGAGAAGGCAGCAGGAAAGCCCGCAGCCCCCAGGTCTGTGGGGCTACGCAAGCGGTTCCCAAAGAGCTTTAGAACAAGGCATAGTTTTCCCTGATGGGTCTTTGGGCGTGGGACCCATCTCCAGCCATAGGCCCTTTTTGTGCCTGGCCCGGCACCAAGTTGAAAAGGGTGGTTTTGAGGCTGAAGGCAGCAGGAAAGCCTGCAGCCCCCAGGTCTGTGGGGCTACGCAAGCGGTTCCCAAAGACCTTTAGAACAAGGCATAGTTTTCCCTGATGGCTCTTTGGGTGTGGGACCCATCTCCACCCATATGGCCATTTTGGTGCCTGGCACGGCGCCAAGTGGGAAAGGGTGGCTTTGAGGCTGAAGGCAGCAGGAAAGCCCGCAGCCCCCAGGTCTGTGGGGCTACGCAAGCGGTTCCCAAAGAGCTTTAGAACAAGGCATAGTTTTCCCTGCTGGCTCTTTGGGCGGGTGACCCATCTCCAGCCATATGGCCATTTTGGTGCCTGGCGCGGCGCCAAGTGGGAAAGGGTGGTGTCGAGGCTGAAGGCAGCAGGAAAGCCCGCAGCCCCCAGGTCTGTGGGGCTACGCAAGCGGTTCCCAAATAGCCTTAGAACAATGCATATTTTTCCCTGATGGCTCATTGGGCAGGGGACCCATCTCTAGCCATAGGCCCTTTTTGTGCCTGGCCCGGCACCAAGTGGGAAAGGGTGGTTTTGAGGCTGAAGGCAGCAGGAAAGCCCACACCCCCAGGTCTGTGGGGCTACGCAAGTGGTTCCCAAAGAGCTTTAGAACAAGGCATAGTTTTCCCTGCTGGCTCTTTGGGAGTGGGACCCATCTCTAGCCGTACGGCCATTTTTGTGCCTAAGGCGGCACCAAGTGGGAAAGGGTGTTGTTGAGGCTGAAGGCAGCAGGAAAGCCCGCAGCCCCCAGGTCTGTGGGGCTACGCAAGTGGTTCCCAAAGAGCTTTAGAACAAGGCATAGTTTTCCCTGCTGGCTCTTTGGGCAGGGCACCCATCTCCAGCCAAAGGCCATTTTTGCGCCTGGCGCGGCGCCAAGTGGGAAAGGGTGGTTTTGAGGCTGAAGGCAGCAGGAAAGCCCGCAGCCCCCAGGTCTGTGGGGCTACGGAAGCGGTTCCCAAAGAGCTTTAGAACAAGGCATAGTTTTCCCTGCTCGCTCTTTGGGCGGGGGACCCATCTCTAGCCATAGGCCCTTTTTGTGCCTGGCCCGACGCCAAGTGGAAAAGGGTGGTTTTCAGGCTGAAGGCAGCAGGAAAGCCCGCAGCCCCCAGGTCTGTGCGACAACGCAAGCGGTTCCCAAAGACATTTAGAACAAGACAGAGTTTTCCCTGCTGGCTCTTTGGGCGTGGGGCCCATCTCCAGCCATAGGCCATTTTTGTGCCTGGCGCGACGCCAAGTGGGAAAGGGTGGCTTTGATGCTGAAGGCAGCAGGAAAGCCCGCAGCCCCCAGGTCTGTGGGGCTACGCAAGCGGTTCTCAAAGAGCTTTAGAACAAGGCATAGTTTTCCCTAATGGCTCCTTGGGCAGGGGACCCATCTCCAGCCATATGGCCATTTTTGAGCCTGGAGCGGCGCCAAGTGGGAAAGGGTGGCTTTGAGGCTGAAGGCAGCAGGAAAGCCCGCAGCCCCCAGGTCTGTGGGGCTACGCAAGCGGTTCCCAAAGAGCTTTAGAACAAGGCATAGTTTTCCCTGATGGGTCTTTGGGCGTGGGACCCATCTCTAGCCATAGGCCCTTTTTGTGCCTGGCCCAGCACCAAGTGTGAAAGGGTGGTTTTGAGGCTGAAGGCAGCAGGAAAGCCCGCAGCCCCCAGGTCTGTGGGACAACGCAAGCGGTTCCCAAAGACCTTTAGAACAAGGCAGAGATTTCCCTGCTTGCTCTTTGGGCGGGGACCCATCTGCACCCATATGGCAATTTTGGTGTCTGACGTGGCACCAAGTGGGAAAGGGTGGTGTCGAGGCTGAAGGCAGCAGGAAAGCCCGCAGCCCCCAGGTCTGTGGGACTACGCAAGTGGTTCCCAAAGAGCTTTAGAACAAGGCATAGTTTTCCCTGCTGGCTCTTTGGGCGGGGGACCCATCTCCAGCCAAAGGCCATTTTTGCGCCTGGCGCGGCACCAAGTGGGAAAGGGTGGTGTCGAGGCTGAAGGCAGCAGGAAAGCCCGCAGCCCCCAGGTCTGTGGCACTACGCAAGCGGTTCCCAAAGAGCTTTAGAACAAGGCATAGTTTTCCCTGCTGGCTCTTTGGGCGTGGGACCCATCTCCAGCCGTATGGCCATTATTGTGCCTGGCGCGGCGCCAAGTGGGAAAGGGTGGTGTCGAGGCTGAAGGCAGCAGGAAGGCCCACAGCCCCCAGGTCTGTGGGGCTACGCAAGCGGTTCCCAAAGAGCTTTAGAACAAGGCATAGTTTTCCCTGCTGGCTCTTTGGGCGTGTCACCCATCTCCAGCCGTATGGCCATTTTTGTGCCTGGCGCGGCGCCAAGTGGGAAAGGGTGGCTTTGAGGCTGAAGGCAGCAGGAAGGCCCGCAGCTCCCAGGTCTGTGGGGCTACGCAAGTGGTTCCCAAAGAGCTTTAGACAAAGGCATAGTTTTCCCTGCTGGCTCCTTGGGCGGGGGACCCATCTCCAGCCGTACGGCCATTTTTACTCCTGGCGCGGTGCCAAGTGGGAAAGGGTGGTTTTGAGGCTGAAGGCAGCAGGAAGGCCCGCAGCCCCCAGGTCTGTGGGGCTACGCAAGCGGTTCCCAAAGAGCTTTAGAACAAAGCATAGTTTTCCCTGCTGGCTCTTTGGGCGGGGGACCCATCTCCAGCCGTATGGCCATTTTTGTGCCTAGCGCGGCGCCAAGTGGGAAAGGGTGGTGTCGAGGCTGAAGGCAGCAGGAAAGCCCGCAGCCCCCAGGTCTGTGGGGCTAAGCAAGCGGTTCCCAAAGACCTTTAGAACAAGGGATAGTTTTCCCTGCTGGCTCCTTGGGCGGGGGACCCATCTCCAGCCATAGGCCATTTTTGTGCCTGGCGCGACGCCAAGTGGGAAAGGGTGGTGTCGAGGCTGAAGGCAGCAGGAAAGCCCGCAGCCCCCAGGTCTGTGGGGCTACGCAAGCGGTTCTCAAAGAGCTTTAGAACAAGGCATAGTTTTCCCTGCTGGCTCCTTGGGTAGGGGACCCATCTCCAGCCATATGGCCATTTTTGAGCCTGGCGCGGCGCCAAGTGGGAAAGGGTGGCTTTGAGGCTGAAGGCACCAGGAAAGCCCGCAGCCCCCAGGTCTGTGGGGCTACGCAAGCGGTTCCCAAAGAGCTTTAGAACAAGGCATAGTTTTCCCTGCTGGCTCTTTGGGCGTTGGACCAATCTCTAGCCATAGGACATTTTTGTGCCTGGCACGGTGCCAAGTGGGAAAGGGTGGTTTTGAGGCTGAAGGCAGCAGGAAAGCCCGCAGCCCCCAGGTCTGTGGGACAACGCAAGCGGTTCCCAAAGAGGTTTAGAACAAGGCATAGTTTTCCCTGCTGGCTCTTTGGGCGGGGGAGCCATGTCTAGCCGTATGGCCATTTTGGTGCCTGGCGCGGCGCCAAGTGGGAAAGGGTGGTGTCGAGGCTGAAGGCAGCAGGAAAGCCCGCAGCCCCCAGGTCTGTGGGGCTACGCAAGTGGTTCCCAAATAGCCTTAGAACAAGGCATAGTTTTCCCTGATGGCTCCTTGGGCAGGGGACCCATCTCTAGCCATAGGCCCTTTTTGTTCCTGGCCCGGCACCAAGTGTGAAAGGGTGGTTTTGAGGCTGAAGGCAGCAGGAAAGCCTGCAGCCCCCAGGTCTGTGGGGCTACGCAAGCGGTTCCCAAAGAGCTTTAGAACAAGGCATAGTTTTCCCTGCTGGCTCTTTGGGCGTGGGACCCATCTCTAGCCGTATGGCCATTTTTGTGCCTAACGCGGCACCAAGTGGGAAAGGGTGTTGTTGAGGCTGAAGGCAGCAGGAAAGCCCGCAGCCCCCAGGTCTGTGGGGCTACGCAAGTGGTTCCCAAAGAGCTTTAGAACAAGGCATAGTTTTCCCTGCTGGCTCTTTGGGCAGGGAACCCATCTCCAGCCGTATGGCCATTTTTGTGCCTGGCGCGGCGCCAAGTGGGAAAGGGTGGTTTTGAGGCTGAAGGCAGCAGGAAAGCCCGCAGCCCCCAGGTCTGTGCGACAACGCAAGCGGTTCCCAAAGACCTTTAGAACAAGGCATAGTTTTCCCTGCTGGCTCTTTGGGCGGGGGACCCATCTCCAGCCATATGGGCATTTTGGTGCCTGGCGCGGCGCCAAGTGGGAAAGGGTGGCTTTGAGGCTGAAGGCAGCAGCAAAGCCCGCAGCCCCCAGGTCTGTGGGGCTACGCAAGCGGTTCCCAAAGGGCCTTAGAACAAGGCATAGTTTTCCCTGCTGGCTCTTTGGGCGTGGGACCCATCTCCAGCCGTACGGCCATTTTTACTCCTGGCGCGATGCCAATTGGGAAAGGGTGGTGTCGAGGCTGAAGGCAGCAGGAAGGCCCGCAGCCGCCAGGTCTGTGGGGCTACGCAAGCGGTTCCCAAAGAGCTTTAGAACAAGGCATAGTTTTCCCGGCTGGCTCTTTGGGCTCGGGACCCACCTCCAGCCATATGGCCATTTTTGTGCCTAGCGCAGCGCCCAGAGGGAAAGGGTGGTGTTGAGGCTGAAGGCAGCAGGAAGGCCCGCAGCCCCCAGGTCTGTGGGATAACGCAAGCGGTTCCCAAAGAGCTTTAGAACAAGGCATAGTTTTCCCTGCTGGCTCTTTGGGCGTGGCACCCATCTCCAGCCGTATGGCCATTTTTGTGCCTGGCGCGGCGCCAAGTGGGAAAGGGTGGCTTTGAGGCTGAAGGCAGCAGGAAGGCCCGCAGCTCCCAGGTCTGTGGGGCTACGCAAGTGGTTCCCAAAGAGCTTTAGAACAAGGCAGAGTTTTCCCTGCTGGCTCCTTGGGCGGGGGACCCATCTCCAGCCGTACGGCCATTTTTACTCCTGGCGCGGCGCCAAGTGGGAAAGGGTGGTTTTGAGGCTGAAGGCAGCAGGAAGGCCCGCAGCCCCCAGGTCTGTGTGGCTACGCAAGCGGTTCCCAAAGAGCTTTAGAACAAGGCATAGTTTTCCCTGCTGGCTCTTTGGGCGGGGGACCCATCTCCAGCCATATGGCCATTTTTGTGCCTGGCGTGGTGCCCAGAGGGAAAAGATGGTGTTGAGGCTGAAGGCAGCAGGAAAGCCCGCAGCCCCCAGGTCTGTGGTGCTACGCAAGCGCTTCCCAAAGAGCTTTAGAACAAGGCATAGTTTTCCCTGCTGGCTCTTTGGGCGGGGGACCCATCTCCAGCCGTATGGCCATTTTTGTGCCTAGCGCGGCGCCAAGTGGGAAAGGGTGGTGTCGAGGCTGAAGGCAGCAGGAAAGCCCGCAGCCCCCAGGTCTGTGGGGCTACGAAAGCGGTTCCCAAAGGGCCTTAGAACGAGGCATAGTTTTCCCTGCTGGCTCTTTGGGAAGGGGACCCATGTCCATCCGTATAGCCATTTTTGTGCCTGGCGCGGCGCCAAGTGGGAAAGGGTGGTTTTGAGGCTGAAAGCAGCAGCAAAGTCTGCAGCCCCCAGGTCTGTGGGGCTACGCAAGTGGTTCCCAAAGAGCTTTAGAACAAGGCATAGTTTTCCCTGCTGGCTCTTTGGGCGTGGGACCCATCTCCAGCCGTACGGCCATTTTTGTGCCTGGCGCGATGCCAATTGGGAAAGGGTGTTGTCGAGGCTGAAGGCAGCAGGAAGGCCCGCAGCCCCCAGGTCTGTGGGGCTACGCAAGCGGTTCCCAAAGAGCTTTAGAACAAGGCATAGTTTTCCGTGCTGGCTCTTTGGGCTCGGGACCCACCTCCAGCCATATGGCCATTTTTGTGCCTAGCGCAGCGCCCAGAGGGAAAGGGTGGTTTTGAGGCTGAAGGCAGCAGGAAAGCGTGCAGCCCCCAGGTCTGTGGGACTACGCAAGCGGTTCCCAAAGAGCTTTAGAACAAGGCATAGTTTTCCCTGGTGGCTCTTTGGGCGGGGGACCTATCTCCAGCCATATGGCCCTTTATGTGCCTGGCGCGGCGCCAAGTGTGAAAGGGTAGATTTGCAGCTGAAGGCAGCAGGAAAGCCCGCAGCCCCCAGGTCTGTGGGGTACGAAAGCGGTTCCCAAAGGGCCTTAGAACGAGGCATAGTTTTCCCTGCTGGCTCTTTGGGAAGGGGACCCATGTCCATCCGTATAGCCATTTTTGTGCCTGGCGCGGCGCCAAGTGGGAAAGGGTGGTTTTGAGGCTGAAAGCAGCAGCAAAGTCTGCAGCCCCCAGGTCTGTGGGGCTACGCAAGTGGTTCCCAAAGAGCTTTAGAACAAGGCATAGTTTTCCCTCCTGGCTCTTTTGGCGTGGGACCCATCTCCAGCCGTACGGCCATTTTTGTGCCTGGCGCGATGCCAATTGGGATAGGGTGGTGTCGAGGCTGAAGGCAGCAGGAAGGCCCGCAGCCCCCAGGTCTGTGGGACAACACAAGCGGTTCCCAAAGAGCTTTAGAACAAGGCATAATTTTCCCTGATGGCTCTTTGGGCGGTGGACCCATCTCCAGCCATATGCCTTTTTTGTGCTTAGCCCGGCGCAGAGAGGGAAAGGGTAGTTTTGAGGCTGAAGGCAGCAGGAAAGCCCGCAGCCCCCAGGTCTGTGGGGCTACGCAAGCGGTTCCCAAAGAGCTTTAGAACAAGGCATAATTTTCCCTGCTGGCTCCTTGGGCGGGGGACCCATCTCCAGCCATAGGCCTTTTTTGTGCCTGTCCCGGCGCCCAGAGGGAAAGGGTGGTGTTGAGGCTGAAGGCGGCACGACAGCCTGCCGCCCGGGGTTTTCTTAATGACTTAATGATGTCTCCACAGTGTGAAGTTTTGCAGGGTTTGAAAAAGTAATAGACACAGTGAAATTGAGTCTATTGGAAACTTCCATACCTTTCCCTCCAAATCTCTGCTGTCCTGTAGTATCCACTGCCTGCAGCTGCTGTTGCAGGAGCAGACAGAGTGGTATCAGATTTAGAAAAAAGGGACATCATTAAGAGGATTCACTCGCCTTATTTTTCACCGGTGTGGCCAGTAAAGAAACCAAAAAGGCAATAGCTGTTCACAGTAGATTACCAAAAGTTGGATGCCAACACTGCATCCCTGACTGCTGCGGTTCCGACTATCGCGGAAATTGTGACAATGATACAAGGAGCTGCCCATCCTTGGAGGGTTGCCTTAGATGTTAAAGACATATTTTTTTTTATGATTCTCCTCCTTGAGCAGGACAAAGCGCAGTTTGCATTCACATGGAAAGGAGTCCAATATACCTTTAACCGCTTTCCGCTAGGATACAAACTTTCCCCCACTATTGCCCATAATGCTTTAGCTAAAGTGCTATCAGAGATTCCTGTTTCACAGGGATGTACGGTATACCAATATATTATTGATGACATCTTAATAGGGGAGAGAACCAAGAAAGTGTACAAGACATGATGGAAAACATCCGAAAAACATTATCAGATTTGGGATTGGAAATTCCCGACTCAAAGTGTCAGGGACCCGCACAGGAAGTTAAATTCCTGGGGGTCTGGTGGATTAAGGGAGCTGCTTCTGTCCCTCAGGATACCCTGGAAAAAATAGAGCATGGCCAGAATCCATCCAGCGTGAAGGAGTTACAGCAAGTTCTGGGACTTTAAGTTATTGGCGTAAACACGTCCCTGGCTTTTCCATCATTGCTCGCCCCTTCATAGCTTGCCAAAAAAGGGTAAATCCTGGGTGTGGACTGAAAAACACAGTAATGCTCTGCAATTACTAATAAAGGAGCTAAGGTTATTCCAACAGCTTGGTCCTATACATCCAACTGACCCTGTCCATGTAGAATGGGGGTTCAGTGAACATGGTTCCCGTTGTAATTTATGGCAGAAGGGACCAGCAGGACCGGAGAGACCATTAGAATTTTGCTCCCACTCCTTCAATGATACTGAGAGCAGATATTCAGACCTGGAGAAGGGTTTACTGTCCCTGGTGCGAGCGTTGCAACGAGCAGAGCAGATAAGAAGAGAACAGAGTGTGATCTTTCCTGGGACCTTTTCGCCTCCCAGATGTGGTCCGTAAAGGGACACCACCACCAGCTGGCATTGCCCAGAGACCTACAGTTCGAAAGTGGTATGCTTATTTAGAAGGCATTAATGAAATCAAGCCAGTCTCTGAAGGCAGTGTTAAAGTATCCAAGGCTACTTCACAAGGATACCAAAGGATATAGATGGTGCCCTATTGTTCCAATCCCCACCAAATAGACCATCTCCGATCCAAGACGCACCTCCTTTGAGGGACAGCAGTGATCTACAGGAGTGTGGTTTACTGGTGCGTCATCTCACTGTGAAAAACATAAGTGGAAATATAAGGCCGTAGCACTGGAAGTAACAACGGGAGAAAGAGCGATTGAAACAGGGGAGGGTAGGGGAACAAGTAGGGGAACTCAGAGCTGTCCTACTAGCTGCACAACATGGAGCCACCTCCTTTTACGCTGAGTCATATGCTGTTTTTAAAGGAGCCACTGAATGGCTAGGACACTGGGCAGCCAATGATTGGCAGGTGAATAGAGTCCCAATCTGGGAGACAGATAGCTGGAAGCAACTGTTGGAAACAGGAGGACAGAGACCATTGCACATTGCTTGGGTAAAAGGCCACGATCGTTCAAACTCGATCACTGCTCAGTTCAACCAACAGGTAGATGGCCTCACGCGGCTACAACAAATTGACATTGTAGATGATGGTCGGGAATGGGAACGCTTACTTGAATCGTTACATGTTAAACGTGGCCGCACAGGCCGTCCTGACCTGTATCGGGAAGGTGGGTGGCTTGTGTCGGTTAAGCTGTGCGAACAAATAGTAACTGCCTGGTCACAATGTCGCCTACGACTCAGCAAAGATCATCCGAGTAAGGCGCCTCCCTTACACATGCGGGACAAGAAAGCGTTGTGGCATTCATGGCAGATTGATTATATTGGGCCCCTGAGATCATCAGGTGGGAAAAGATATGTCCTAGTCGGAGTGGAGATTATCTCCAGCCTCAGTATGGCCAGCAGTTTCAAACCAGCTACCAGGGACAACACAGTGAAAGGCCTAAAAGGGTGGTTCAGCACACTTCCCCTTCCCGAGGAAATCCAGAGTGATAACGGTTCACACTTTACGGCTTCGGTGGTACAAGATTGGGCCAAAGAAGAAGGGATTCGATGGGTATTTCATACTCCCTATTATCCCCAGGCTAATGGCATTGTTGAACGCACCAATAGATTGGTTAAGCGTTTTGCAAAAAGTCATGAACCTGGTTGGCATTTGCGATTGGATGATGCCATCTATCAACTAAATAACAGATGGAGTGGAGACGGCTGTCCTAAAATGAAAGCTTTCTGTGTGCCTGCCAATATTATCTCTCCAAAGGCTGCCAATGAACCGGGAAAATACCCCGGAAGATTTCACCCTGGACTACCTGTGCTAGTGAAAATGCCTCAAAATGGGACGTGCCAATGGTGCTAGCTACTCCCAAAAAATCCCTATGCATGGGAAGCCAAGGATTGTTCAGGGAAGATACACCGGATCAGCACCCGGTGGACCGCACCTTCTTTTTAACCCCGTCGGTCGAATAAGACCGAGCAGATTTTCTTTTCCTTTATGTCTTACAGGAACCTTGGATGAGCTGTACAGACGGATTGGCCTACGCGACCTTTGAATGTCTCCAGGGAATCCTGACATTGAACCTGGCAATAATACTACTTTTATGATGTATGGCTATCTGGAGGCCCAAATTCTAAAATGACGAATTGGCAGATGGAATTGATGCTATTCAGTTTTACCTTTTTATTCCCTGTTGTTTGTAGTCAGAGAGACCCAGAGTGGCCATGGTCTCAAGCCTTTGTCGTCTGTAATACAAGACTACAGGGAGACCTCATGCTAACGCACCCTTTCCCAATCTAGACAAGCACAGTCTCTGGGGTTTCATCGGGATGTGTCTCAAAGTGACAAGCATTCTGGTTGGTGTCAAGACAAAGGTCTTGTGCTTTGAGAGTATTACTCTCACAAATGAATCCTTGTTGGTCTCGTGAAACGCATGCGTCAACATCAGCAGTTTGCCATTTAGTCTCATTTTGTCGTGCCCAACCTCTGTGCTGTGTTGGATAGAGTAGAGCTCCTTGGTGATTCAACCCCAGTGCGATGATTGGGTATATGGTGTATACTGAGGCATTGCGTATCGTTAAGGCAAAAGCTGTGGCTTTGCTCTCAGTGGGATCGTAGGTGAAATTAACCAGATACCACCTGGACTGAAATTTTCTCTCAAACTCAATTGCATTATCCCATATTACTTTTCGAATTTCAGTGGGCAAGGTGCCTTCTTCACCTTCCCTTATGATTTATGAGTTTTTGCAAAACGCTTAACCAATCCGTTGGTGCATTCAACAATGCCATTAGCCTGGGGATAATAGGGAGTATGAAATACCCATCGAATCCCTTCTTCTTTGGCCCAATCTTGTACCACCGAAGCCGTAAAGTGTGAACCGTTATCACTTTGGATTTCCTCGGGAAGGGGAAGTGTGCGGAACCACCCTTTTAGGCCTTTCACTGTGTTGTCCCTGGTAGCTGGTTTGAAACTGCTGGCCATACTGAGGCTGGAGATAATCTCCACTCCGACTAGGACATAGCTTTTCTCACCTGATGATCTCAAGGGCCCAATATGATCAATCTGCCATGAATGCCACAACGCTTTCTTGTCCCGCATGTGTAAGGGAAGCGCCTTACTCGGATGATCTTTGCTGAGTCGTAGGCGACATTGTGACCAGGCAGTTACTATTTGTTCGCACAGCTTAACTGACACAGGCCACCCCCGGGCTAGACCTTCCTGATACAGATCAGTACGGCCTGTATGGCCAGGCTTAATATGTAACCATTCGAGTAAGCGTTCCCATTCCCGACCGTCATCTACAATGTCAATTTGTTGTAGCCGCGTGAGGCTATCTACCTGTTGGTTGAACTGAGCAGTGATCGAGTTTGAACGATCGTGGCCTTTTACCCAAGCAATGTGCAATGTTCTCTGTCCTCCTATTTCCAACAGTTGCTTCCAGCTGTCTGTCTCCCAGATTGGGACTCTATTCACCTGCCAATCATTGGCTGCCCAGTGTCCTAGCCATTCAGTGGCTCCTTTAAAAACAGCATATGAGTCAGCGTAAATGTAAGTAGCCCCATGTTGTGCAGCTAGTAGGACGGCTCTGAGTTCCCCTACTTGTGCCCTACCTTCTCCTGTTTCAATTGCTCTTTCCCCCGTTGCTACTTCCAGTGCTACGGCCTTGTATTTCCACTTGCTGTTCTCACGGTGAGATGACACACCAGTAAACCACACTCCTGTAAGATCACTGCCTTCTTTCAGAGGAGGTGCTTCTTGGATCAGAGATGGTCTGTTTGGTGGGGAGTGGAACAATAGGGCACCATCTATATCCTTCTGGAGCATGGATACTTTGATACTACCTTCAGAGATTGGCATGATATCATTAATGCCTTCTAAATAAGCATACCACTTTCGAACTGTGGGCTTCTGGGCAATGCCGGCTGGCGGTGCTGTCCCTTTACGGACCACATCTAGGAGTCGAAAAGGGCCCCGAACAATCACGCTCTGTTCTCTCCTTATCTGCTCTGCTCGTTGCAACGCTCGCACCAGGGACAGTAAACCCTTCTCCAGGTCTGAATATCTGCTCTCAGTATCATTAAGGCGTGAGAGCTAAATTCTAATGGTCTCTCCGGTCCTGCTGGTCCCTTTTGCCATAAATTACAACGGGAACCATGTTCACTGAACGCCCATTCTACATGGACAGGGTCAGTTGGATGTATGGGGCCAAGTTGTTGGAATAACCTTAGCTCTTTTATTAGCAATTCTAGTGCTTTTTTGAGCAAACAATAAAGGGGGCGAGCAATGATGGAAAAGCCAGGGATGTGTTTACGCCAATAACTTAAAGTTCCTAGGACTTGCTGTAACTCCTTCGTGCTGGAAGGATTCTGTCCATGTTCTATTTTTTCAGGGTATCCTGAGGGACGGAAGCAGCTCCCTTAATCCACCAGACCCCCCCAGGAATTTAACTTCCTGTGCGGGTCCCTGACACTTTGAGTCGGGAATTTCCAATCCCAAATCTGATAATGTTTTTCGGATGTTTTGCATCATGTCTTGTACACTTTCTTGGCTCTCTCCCCCTATTAAGATGTCGTCAATATATTGGTATACCGTACATCCCTGTGAAACAGGAATCTCTGATAGCACTTTAGCTAAAGCATTATGGGCAATAGTGGGGGAATGTTTGTATCCTTGCGGAAAGCGGTTAAAGGTGTATTGGACGCCTTTCCATGTGAATGCAAACTGCGCTTTGTCCTGCTCAAGGAGGAGAATCATAAAAAAAATATGTCTTTAACATCTAAGGCAGCCACCCAAGCATGGGCAGCTCCTTTTATCATTGCCACAATTTCCGCGATATTAGGAACCGCAGCGGTCAGGGGTGCAGTGTTGGCGTTTAATTTTCCGTAATCTACTGTGAAACGCCATTGCCTTTTTGGTTTCTTTACTGGCCACACTGGTGAATTATAAGGCGCGTGAGTCCTCTTAATGATGTTTCTTTTTTCTAAATCTGATACCACCCCGTCTGCTCCTGCAAGTGCAGCTGCAGGCAGTGGGTACTCTCAGACGTTGGTAATTTTAGAAGGAGGCAAAAGTATAGATGTTTCTAATAGCCCCAATTTAACTGTGTCTAATCCTTTTTTGCGTCCTGCAAAACTCCACACAGTTCCATCTCCATCTGGGAGTTTCCACATTCGCCCACGCAGTACGTCAAATCCTAGGAGGTTAGTACGTGAGGCACCCACTAACGCTTCTGCCCTAGTCATTCGCTGCTCTCCCGGCAACCAGAGGTTAATTTTTGCAGTGGGGCATGTTTTTACCACACCATCAATTCCCGTGAAGTTGACTCTGCGTCGGGTGGGATTTATACCTAGAAGTTGTGCTGTTTCGTTAGTGATTGCAGACATTTGGGCTCCGGTATCAATAATAAAATTTACCAATATCTTCCGGGGGTCCAACAGGAATGACAATAACGGGTTCGGAGTCTTTATGAGAGCGCCATTGGATTGCTAGTACCTGCCGGACAGGGTGGCTCACTGCCCTCCCCGGGGATAGGAGTGTTTTGGCTGGGACTCTGTCAAATCAATCAAGTTACGTTCCGGTGCAGAAGGCACAATTTTCTCACGGCTTGGGGATTCTCTGGTTAGGCTTTTCTCCCCAGCCGCATTATTCTTTCTAGGTAGAGATTGGACTAGCGTACGGAGATCTCCCGTAGGGTCACCGTGCAAGAATTGTCGGGGCACCCCTAATTGTAGGGCTTTACGCCACAACTCATTTCGGTCCTTATCAGGCTTAAACCTTCCCTCTGATTTAGGGTTTTGAGTGTGAGTTTGGACTTGGCGAACCTTTCGCGGGTGTTCGGAGGATTTCTCACTAGTTTGGCTGGCCCAGCCCATTCGGCGCCCATATTGATCTATTTCCTGTACATTCCAGGTGGGCATGTAGTGACGACGGCCCCGCCCATGAGCACCCCGAGCATCCCGTATACGATCTTGAGTGCGAACAAGGAACGGTTTCAGGCAATCGGGAAGACCACGGATGAGAGGGGCTAATCGATCCGGGTCGATAGCGGCTGACATTGGGGATTTCCGAAATTTCTCTCTGTCATACATGGCTTGCAGACAAGCTGCTTTCCGTACAGCCGCAAACAGATCAGAGTAGCCTGTAGCTCTAATCTCTAACGGCTCCCCCCTCTCTCGCGGATCCATACCCCTTGCCCAATAGGCTGCTCGAGCGGTTAGGGAATAATTATGATCCCCAGGCATAGTGGTTAAAAACACTCCTGGTCCCCAAGAGTCTCCTGCTTCTTCCTCACTCAGCATAATTCTGTGCCCCCCTTCAGAAGAAACTCGCCACACGTACTCAACAGCCGACTCTTCTGGTCACCTCGAATATTTCTCCCTTATTTTTGTTAACTCGGTTGGTGTCCATGGAACGGTACGCACAGTGGTGTGAATTTCATCACCATCATCAACTGCAGTTTCAGTTTTAACCAGAGGATGTAAAGGAAAAACTTGGGATTTCAAAGTAAAAGTCCTTTCCTCCTCATCTTCTTCGTCATCCTCACTATTAGACAAAAAAATCTCCGGTCTGGGTTCCGGAATTTGGATAACACAGTAACTTACGAATCTGTTGGACCTGGGTCGAGGGCTGCATTTTATCTAAGAGCCCGGTCACCCTTTCAATAACATTTTAAGTTGGCGATTTTTCACTCCCAAGTTGAGCATTCCGGTTTCCTAAACATTCATTCTCACTCACAAGCTTATCGACTTGAGTTCTTAATTTTTCTCCTGTCTCCTTTTGCAAGGCTAATGATGACGTCAGCACCTCATTCTCCGATTTCAGGGTTGCATATTCTACAGCTGAAATCAGATTAGGAGCGGGGGTTTCTCTAGCTTCTTGTTGTGCACAAGATAAACAGGCGCCTAACACAGCACAAATCACACCCTTGCCTTTCCCCGCTCTGAGGTTCTGTGAAACCCGACGCTCTTCAATACGTTCCAGCACTTTCTCTTCATCCTTCCAAAATTTTTGGGCCCACTCCTTCCCAGCCTGGGAAGGGGCACAATCATATTTTTGCAGCAGTTTATCCATGGCAATCCTGCCGACTACGCCAAATTCTGTTGCGTGAAACGGGGCCAAGCGGTTTTGGCAGAAGATAAACCCCCTTGCGTTCTAACACTCCTCACCGAGGTGGGAGGCCAGGTGCGGCTGGGTTTCAATTCTGGGTGATGCCCAATTCAGCACTATCAGGCCAATCGCGTTTAATATGTGTTAAACTAGTACGATTTGGAGACACTAATAGTGGGCTGCACCTTCAGTCTAGTCGTGCTCCTGAACCAGCATGGCCTCTCTCAAGTTTTGGTCGCCTTCAGTGAGAAAGCGAAACGACTAGCTACTGAAACAGTGCAGTTTATTTAAACAACAGATATACAGGTTCTTTAGGATTGCCGGTGATAAATACACTGTCTGCAAAGCACGTGCAAATAAAGACATTGTTAAGTATACAAACGCGCGACAAAATTATAAACGATACAGCCTGGCTATAAATGTAGGGTAGAGATTCTCTAGAGAAATTTCTAGAGTCCCCGAGAAAGCACTCGGTGTAATCAAAGTCTTACCCAAAGGCATCCTTATGGGGGGGGAAGAAAGGCTCAGCCCGTCGACTGATCCCAGAAAACGGCGGTGGGATTCTTCGCGATGGTGTCTTCCCTGACATCCCCTCTCTCTTGGGCTATTTTTATATTATTTTTTTATCTTCAAAGTGGAGTTTGAGTGACTTTAGTCATATGTACTTTTATTATGATTAATGTACTCAAGGAGGAGTGTTCACACCTCGGGGGCGGATAGCCTCCGGGATGGAGGTGTGTTTTGGTACATTGTGGTGAGCAAAGTTCGCACAAAAGGACAGCATTTCATCAACATTTGACGAAATGTTGGCTCGGGTAGCGTGTAGGCCGCTTATCAGTTCCGTAGTACCATCTCGTCCCCATATCTGCTATTCGTCACAAGGGAAGGCCACGGAACAAGCGCGTTCCGTTCCATCCCTCGTGTAGTTTCGCAAACAACCTTGTACAGGGAATCACAGCTGTTGCATTCTTCGTGTGCTAGCTGCGGCTGTATTCTACCTCAGAAGCCTCTTGATTTTATGACTTTCCTTAATGTGTGAACAATGCTGTATTTTTGTATTCTTGGCCAATTTAGTAATTATTCCACAAGAACACACATTGGTTGCCGATTTATCGACGGGTCTAATCACCACAGGCCAACTGTAATTAAAACCATCTATGTAGACTCTACCAAAGCGGACAAATACAACACTGATTGTTACAAAATTATGGCGCCAAATTCAGATTGCTGGCACAATTTCACTTTCATCAAACCTACAGTAGTGTACTGTATTTGGGGCTACAAGGGCACAGAATTGTTATTTGCATTTATGATTGACTCAAATACACCTGAACTTGCTGAAATGAATCCAGAACCTACACCCCACAAACTCTCAAAGGCTCGCTCTTCTAAGAGAAAAAAAAACCTCTCTCTCTTTTCTAAGCCCTCCATTAGACTAACTCCTTACATTTTCAACATTGGCCCTTACGTTATTAAACACACACAGGTCAACAACAGGTACTGTTTAATCCCACATATTCCCTCAAACGAGCAGAATTGTCAATGCGGATTAAAATCTCTGCGATCAAACCCACCTGCTTACCGTTCCTGAGTACATCTTATGCAGAATGGTCAGCATGGTTACGCAAACGAACTCTTGCCACTTCACACGGACGGAAGAGGGATGCGACTGGTATCTTAGGAACAGGCCTGGGAGTCTTGAATAGTATAGATGCTGAGATACTTGCCAACAAACTAGTCACAACCACTACTGATCTGGACAAATGAAGACATCCCCTACGGTCCTCTCTATTAGCATTGGGAAACCACCAAGGGCTTTTATCGAATATATTGCCTCAATGGGAAGAAACGGGTGAAAAAGACCATCAGCTGATCACAGATGCACTTGGTACAACCCAAACCAATGTTTCCTTGGCTCTTAGTTGTATCCAAGCCCAATTGTGGATGCAATCTATGACAGCCGCAATCATAAGGGAAGGTGAAGAAGGCACCTTGCCCACCGAAATTCGAAAAGTAATATGGGATAACGCAATTGAATTTGAGAAAAAATTTCAGCCCAGGTGGTATCTGGTTAATTTCACCTACGATCCCACTGAGAGCAAAGCCACAGCTTTTGTCTTAACGATACGCAATGCCTCAGTATACACCATATACCCAATCATCGCACTGGGGTTGAATCACCAAGGAGCTCTACTCTATCCAACACAGCACAGAGGTTTTGCACGACAAAATGAGACTAAATGGCAAACTGCTGATGTTGACGCATGCGTTTCACGAGACCAACAAGGATTCATTTGTGAGAGTAATACTCTCAAAGCACAAGACCTTTGTCTTGACACCAACCAGAACGTTTGTCACTTTGAGACACATCCCGATGAAACCCCAGAGACTGTGCTTGTCTAGATTGGGAAAGGGTGCGTTAGCATGAGGTCTCCCTGTAGTCTTGTATTCAGAGATGACATAGTAATCACTCAAATCTTTGTGTTTGAACTTTACTAACACAAAGTTACGGGATGCGACTTCAATTATTAAGCTCCTGTTACGTCGTTTCAATTGCTATAACCTAATTACAGGTTGATTCGAGATTGTTGCCTACCCCTATCGGAATGAATCTCTCCCTGGTGAAGAAGCTGCTAAAACACAATGAATTGAAGCGACTCTTGAAAGAGGCCCAAGAAAATAGACAGACAACTTTGATTACCGTCCATCATCAGGTTGAAGAAATACACCAAGCGTTGGAAAGAGTGAAGAGAGGCGGAGGACATAGATGGGGAGATACTCTTTTTGGATGGTCACCGAAGTTACAGGACTTTATAACAAGATGCTTCACTCTGTTGTTGTTTTACTAATAGTCACTGTATTGTGCTTTGCTTAGACAATTGTTTTGCATGTTAGACTTTGGATTATGATGAAAAGTTTAAATCGCTTGATCACTCCACGAGAAGGATTTCCACTTGATATCCCTCACCAAAAGAACACATGTGATCTTTCTTATCAGTGTTGAATACGTCGACCTTGACTGACTGTAGACAAAGTTTTCCCTGCAGGCTCTTTGGGCGGGGGACCCATCTCCAGCCATAGGCCATTTTTGTGCCTGGCGCGGCGCCAAGTGGGAAAGGGTGGTGTCGAGGCTGAAGGCAGCAGGAAAGCCCGCAGCCCCCAGGTCTGTGGGGCTACGAAAGAGGTTCCCAAAGCGCCTTAGAACAAGGCATAGTTTTCCCTGCTGGCTCCTTGGGCGGGGGACCCATATCCAGCCGTAGGGCCATTTTTGTGCCTGGCGTGGCACCAAGTGGGAAAGGGTGGTGTCGAGGCTGAAGGCAGCAGGAAAGCCCGCAGCCCCCAGGTCTGTGGGGCTACGCAAGCCGTTCCCAAAGAGCTTTAGAACAAGGCATAGTTTTCCCTGCTGGCTCTTTGGGCGGGGGACGCATCTCCAGCCGTATGGCCATTATTGTGCCTGGCGCGGCGCCAAGTGGGAAAGGGTGTTGTCGAGGCTGAAGGCAGCAGGAAAGCCCGCAGCCCCCAGGTCTGTGGGGCTACGCAAGCGGTTCCCAAAGAGCTTTAGAACAAGGCATAGTTTTCCCTGCTGGCTCTTTGGGCGTGGCACACATCTCCAGCCATATGGCCATTTTTGTGCCTGGCGCGGCACCAAGTGGGAAAGGGTGGTGTCGAGGCTGAAGTCAGCAGGGAGGCCCGCAGCCCCCAGCTCTGTGGGGCTACGCAAGCGGTTCCCAAAGAGCTTTATAACAAGGTAGTGTTTTCCCTGCTGGCTCTTTGGGCGGGGGAGCCATCTCCAGCCATAGGCCTTTTTTGTGTCTGTACCGGCGCCTAGAGGGAAAGGGTGTTGTCGAGGTTGAAGGCAGCAGGAAAGCCCGCAGCCCCCAGGTCTGTGGGGCTACGCAAGCGGTTCCCAAAGAGCTTTAGAACAAGGCATAGTTTTCCCTGCTGGCTCTTTGGGCGGGGGACCCGTCTCCATCCGTATAGCCATTTTTACTCCTGGCACGGCGCCAAGTGGGAAAGGGTGTCTTTGAGGCTGAAGGCAGCAGGAAAGCCTGCAGCCTCCAGGTCTGTGGGGCTACGCAAGCGGTTCCCAAAGAGCTTTAGACAAAGGCATAGTTTTCCCTGCTGGCTCTTTGGGCGGGGGACCCATCTCCAGCCATATGGCCATTTTTGTGCCTGGAGCGGCGCCAAGTGGGAAAGGGTAGTTTTGCGGCTGAAGGCAGCAGGAAAGCCTGCAGCCCCCAGGTCTGTGGGACAATTCAAGCGGTTCCCAAAGAGCTTTAGAACAAGGCATAATTTTCCCTGGTGGCTCCTTGTTCAGGGGACCCATCTCCAACCGTATGGCCATTTTTCTGCCTGGTGTGGCGCCAAGTGGGAAAGGGTTTTTTTGAGGCTGAAGGCAGCAGGAAAGCCCGCAGCCCCCAGGTCTGTGGGGCTACGCAAGTGGTTCCCAAAGAGCTTTAGAACAAGGCATAGTTTTCCCTGCTGGCTCTTTGGGCGGGAGACCCATCTAGAGCCGTATGGCCATTTTTGTGCCTGGCGCGGTTCCCAGTGGGAAAGGGTGGTTTTGAGGCTGAAGGCAGCAGGAAAGCATGCAGCCCCCAGGTCTGTGGGGCTACGCAAGCGGTTCCCAAAGAGCTTTAGAACAAGGCATAGTTTTCCCTGATGGCTCTTTGGGCGGGGGACCCATCTCCAGCCGTATGGCCATTTTGGTGCCTGGCGCGGCGCCAAGTGGGAAAGGGTGGTGTTGAGGCTGAAGGCAGCAGGAAAGCCCGCAGCCCCCAGGTCTGTGGGGCTACGCAAGCAGTTCCCAAAAAGCCTTAGAGCAAGGCATAATTTTCCCTGCTGGGTACTTGGGTGGGGGACCCATCTCCAGCCATATGGCCATTTTTGTGCCTGGCGCTGTGCCATGTGGGAAAGGGTGATGTCGAGGCTGAAGGCAGCAGGAAAGCCCGCAGCCCCCAGGTCTGTGGGGCTACGCAAGTGGTTCCCAAAGAGCTTTAGAACAAGGCATAGTTTTCCCTGCTGGCTCTTTGGGCGTGGGACCCATCTCCAGCCATATGGCCATTTTGGTGCCTGGCGCGGCGCCAAGTGGGAAAGGGTGGCTTTGAGGCTGAAGGCAGCAGGAAAGCCCGCAGCCCCCAGGTCTGTGGGACAACGCAAGCGGTTCCCAAAGAGCTTTAGAACAAGGCATAGTTTTCCCTGATGGCTCTTTGGGCGGGGGACCCATCTCCAGCCGTATGGCCATTTTTGTGCCTGGGGCGGCGCCAAGTGGGAAATGGTGGTTTTCGAGGCTGAAGGCAGCAGCAAAGCCTGCAGGCCCCCAGGTCCGTGGGGCTACGCAAGCGGTTCCCAAAGAGCTTTAGAACAAGGCATAGTTTTCCCTGCTGGCTCTTTGGGCGGGAGACCCATCTCCAGCCGTATGGCCATTTTTGTGCCTGGCGCGGTTCCCAGTAGTAAAGGGTGGTGTCGAGGCTGAAGGAAGCACGAAAGCCCACAGCCCCCAGGTCTGTGGGGCTACGCAAGCGGTTCCCAAAGAGCTTTAGAACAAGGCATAGTTTTCCCTGCTGGCTCCTTGGGCAGGGGACCCATCTCCAGCCGTATGGCCATTTTTGTGCTTGGCGCAGTGCCAAGTGGGAAAGGGTGGTGTCGAGGCTGAAGGCAGCAGGAAAGCCTGCAGCCCCCAGGTCTGTGGGGCTACGCAAGCGGTTCCCAAAGAGCCTTAGAACAAGGCATAGTTTTCCCTGCTGCCTCTTTGTGCGGGGACCCATCTCCAGCCGTATGGCCATTTTTGTGCCTGGCGCGGTGCCCAGTGGGAAAGGGTGGTTTTGAGGCTGAAGGCAGCAGGAAAGCCTGCAGCCCCCAGGTCTGTGGGGCTACGCAAGCGGTTCCCAAAGAGCTTTAGAACAAGGCATAGTTTTCCCTGCTGGCTCTTTGGGCGGGGGACCCATCTCCAGCCGTATGGCCATTTTTGTGCCTGGCGCGGCGCCAAGTGGGAAAGGGTGGTTTTGAGGCTGAAGGCAGCAGGAAAGCCCGCAGCCCCTAGGTCTGTGGGGCTACGAAAGAGGTTCCCAAAGCGCCTTAGAACAAGGCATAGTTTTCCCTGCTGGCTCCTTGGGCGGGGGACCCATATCCAGCCGTATGGCCATTTTTGTGCCTGGCGCGGCACCAAGTGGGAAAGGGTGGTGTCGAGGCTGAAGTCAGCAGGGAGGCCCGCAGCCCCCAGCTCTGTGGGGCTACGCAAGCGGTTCCCAAAGAGCTTTAGAACAAGGTAGTGTTTTCCCTGCTGGCTCTTTGGGCGGGGGACCCATCTCCAGCCATAGGCCTTTTTTGTGTCTGTACCGGCGCCTAGAGGGAAAGGGTGTTGTCGAGGTTGAAGGCAGCAGGAAAGCCCGCAGCCCCCAGGTCTGTGGGGCTACGCAAGCGGTTCCCAAAGCGCCTTAGAACAAGGCATAGTTTTCCCTGCTGGCTCTTTGGGCGGGGGACCCGTCTCCATCCGTATAGCCATTTTTACTCCTGGCACGGCGCCAAGTGGGAAAGGGTGTCTTTGAGGCTGAAGGCAGCAGGAAAGCCTGCAGCCTCCAGGTCTGTGGGGCTACGCAAGCGGTTCCCAAAGAGCTTTAGACAAAGGCATAGTTTTCCCTGCTGGCTCTTTGGGCGGGGGACCCATCTCCAGCCATATGGCCATTTTTGTGCCTGGAGCGGCGCCAAGTGGGAAAGGGTAGTTTTGCGGCTGAAGGCAGCAGGAAAGCCTGCAGCCCCCAGGTCTGTGGGACAATTCAAGCGGTTCCCAAAGAGCTTTAGAACAAGGCATAATTTTCCCTGCTGGCTCCTTGTTCAGGGGACCCATCTCCAACCGTATGGCCATTTTTCTGCCTGGTGTGGCGCCAAGTGGGAAAGGGTTTTTTTGAGGCTGAAGGCAGCAGGAAAGCCCGCAGCCCCCAGGTCTGTGGGGCTACGCACGCGGTTCCCAAAGAGCTTTAGAACAAGGCATAGTTTTCCCTGATGGCTCTTTGGGCGGGAGACCCATCTAGAGCCGTATGGCCATTTTTGTGCCTGGCGCGGTTCCCAGTGGGAAAGGGTGGTTTTGAGGCTGAAGGCAGCAGGAAAGCATGCAGCCCCCAGGTCTGTGGGGCTACGCAAGCGGTTCCCAAATAGCTTTAGAACAAGTCTTAGTTTTCCCTGCTGGCTCTTTGGGCGTGGGACCCATCTCTAGCCATAGGCCATTTTTGTGCCTGGCTCGGCACCTAGTGGGAAAGGGTTTTGTCGAGGCTGAAGGCAGCAGGAAAGCCCGCAGCCCCCAGGTCTGTGGGGCTACGCAAGGGGTTCCCAAAGAGCTTTATAACAAGGCATAGTTTTCCCTGCTGGCTCCTTGGGCGGGAGACCCATCTCCAGCCGTATGGCCATTTTTGTGCCTGGCGCGGCGCCAAGTGGGAAAGGGTGGTGTCGAGGCTGAAGGCAGCAGGAAGGCTTGCAGCCCCCAGGTCTGTGGGGCTACGCAAGCGGTTCCCAAAGAGCTTTAGAACAAGGCATAATTTTCCCTGCTGTGTACTTGGGCGTGGGACCCATCTCCAGCCATATGGCCATTTTTGTGCCTGGCGCGGCGCCAAGTGGGAAAGGGTGGTTTTGAGGCTGAAGGCAGCAGGAAAGCCCGCAACCCCAACGTCTGTGGGGCTACACAAGCGGTTCCCAAAGAGCTTTAGAACAAGGCATAGTTTTCCCTGCTGGCTCCTTGGGCAGGGGACCCATCTCCAGCCGTATGGCCATTTTTGTGCTTGGCGCAGTGCCAAGTGGGAAAGGGTGGTGTCGAGGCTGAAGGCAGCAGGAAAGCCCGCAGCCCCCAGGTCTGTGGGGCTACGAAAGAGGTTCCCAAAGCGCCTTAGAACAAGGCATAGTTTTCCCTGCTGGCTCCTTGGGCGGGGGACCCATATCCAGCCGTATGGCCATTTTTGTGCCTGGCGTGGCACCAAGTGGGAAAGGGTGGTGTCGAGGCTGGAGCTAGCAGGAAAGCCCGCAGCCCCCAGGTCTGTGGGGCTACGCAAGCCGTTCCAAAAGAGCTTTAGAACAAGGCATAGTTTTCCCTGCTGGCTCTTTGGGCGGGGGACGCATCTCCAGCCGTATGGCCATTATTGTGCCTGGCGCGGCGCCAAGTGGGAAAGGGTGTTGTCGAGGCTGAAGGCAGCAGGAAAGCCCGCAGCCCCCAAGTCTGTGGGGCTACACAAGCGGTTCCCAAAGAGCTTTAGAACAAGGCATAGTTTTCCCTGCTGGCTCTTTGGGCGGGAGACCCATCTAGAGCCGTATGGCCATTTTTGTGCCTGGCACGGCGCCAAGTGGGAAAAGGTGGTGTCGAGGCTGAAGGCAGCAGGAAAGCCCGCAGCCCCCAGGTCTGTGGGGCTACGCAAGCGGTTCCCAAAGAGCTTTAGAACAAGGCATAGTTTTCCCTGATGGCTCTTTCGGCGGGGGACCCATCTCTAGCCATAGGCCCTTTTTGTGCCTGGCCCGGCACCAAGTGGAAAAGGGTGGTGTTGAGGCTGAAGGTAGCAGGAAAGCCTGCAGCCCCCAGGTCTGTGGGGCTACGCAAGCGGTTTCCAAAGAGCTTTAGAACAAGGCATATTTTTCCGTGCTGGCTCTTTGGGCGGGGGACCCATCTCCAGCCATATGGCCATTTTTGTGCCTGGCGTGGCGCCAAGTGGGAAAGGGTGGTGTCGAGGCTGAAGGCAGCACGAAAGCCCGCAGCCCCCAGGTCTGTGGGACAATGCAAGCGGTTCCCAAAGAGCTTTAGAACAAGGCATAGTTTTCCCTGCTGGCTCTTTGGGCGTGGGACCCATGTCCAGCCATATGGCCATTTTTGTGCCTGGCGCGGCGCCAAGTGGGAAAGGGTGGTGTCGAGGCTGAAGGCAGCAGGAAAGCCCGCAGCCCCCAGGTCTGTGGGGCTACGCAAGCCATTCCCAAAGAGCTTTAGACTAAGGCATAGTTTTCCCTGCTGGCTCCTTGGGCATGGGACCCATCTCCAGCCATATGCCATTTTTGTACCTGGCGCGGCGCCCAGAGGGAAAGGGTGGTTTTGAGGCTGAAGGCAGCACGAAAGCCCACAGCCCCCAGGTCTGTGGGGCTACGCAAGCGGTTCCCAAAGAGCTTTAGAACAAGGCATAGTTTTCCCTGCTGGCTCTTTGGCCGTGGCACCCATCTCCAGCCGTATGGCGATTTTTGTGCCTGGCGCGGTGCCCAGTGGGAAAGGGTGTTGTCGAGGCTGAAGGCAGTAGCAAAGCCCGCAGCCCCCAGGTCTGTGGGGCTACGCAAGCGGTTCCCAAAGAGCTTTAGAACAAGGCATAGTTTTCCCTGATGGCTCCTTGGGCGGGGGACCCATCTCCAACCGTATGGCCATTTTTGTGCTTGGCGCGGGGCCAAGTGGGAAAGGCTGGTGTCGAGGCTGAAGGCAGCAGGAAAGCCTGCAGCCCCCAGGTCTGTGGGGCTACGCAAGCGGTTCCCAAAGAGCTTTAGAACAAGGCATAGTTTTCCCTGCTGGCTCCTTGGGCAGGGGACCCATCTCCAACCGTATGGCCATTTTTGTGCATGGTGCGGCGCCAAGTGTGAAAGGGTGGTTTTGAGGCTGAAGGCAGCAGGAAAGCCCGCAGCCCCCAGATCTATTGGGCTACGCAAGCGGTTCCCAAAGAGCCTTAGAACAAGGCATAGTTTTCCCTGCTGGCTCTTTGGGCGGGGGACCCATTGCCTGCCGTATGGCCATTATTGTGCCTGGCGTGGCACCAAGTGGGAAAGGGTGGTGTCGAGGCTGAAGCTAGCAAGAAAGCCTGCAGCCCCCAGGTCTGTGGGGCTACGCAAGCGGTTCCCAAAGATCTTTAGAACAAGGCATAGTTTTCCCTGCTGGCTCTTTGGGCGGGGGACCCATCTCCATCCATATGTCCTTTTTTGTGCTTGGCGCAGCGCCAAGTGGGAAAGGGTGGTGTCGAGGCTGAAGGCAGCAGGAAAGCCCGCAGCCCCCAGGTCTGTGGGGCTACGCAAGCGGTTCCCAAAGAGCTTTAGAACAAGGCATAGTTTTCCCTGCTGGCTCTTTGGGCGGGGGACCCATCTCCATCCATATGTCCATTTTTGTGCTTGGCGCAGCGCCAAGTGGGAAAGGCTGGCGTAGAGGCTGAAGGCAGCAGGAAAGACCGCAGCCCCCAGGTCTGTGACGCTACGCAAGCGGTTCCCAAAGAGCTTTAGAAAAAGGCATAGTTTTCCCTGCTGGCTCTTTGGGCGGGGGACCCATCTCCAGCCGTATGGCCATTTTTGTGCCTAGTGCGGCGCCAAGTGGGAAAGGGTGGTGTCGAGGCTGAAGGCAGCAGGAAAGCCCGCAGCCCCCAGATCTATTGGGCTACGCAAGCGGTTCCCAAAGAGCCTTAGAACAAGGCATAGTTTTCCCTGCTGGCTCTTTGGGCGGGGGACCCATTGCCTGCCGTATGGCCATTATTGTGCCTGGCGTGGCACCAAGTGGGAAAGGGTGGTGTCGAGGCTGAAGCTAGCAGGAAAGCCTGCAGCCCCCAGGTCTGTGGGGCTACGCAAGCGGTTCCCAAAGATCTTTAGAACAAGGCATAGTTTTCCCTGCTGGCTCTTTGGGCGGGGGCCCATCTCCATCCATATGTCCTTTTTTGTGCTTGGCGCAGCGCCAAGTGGGAAAGGGTGGTGTCGAGGCTGAAGGCAGCAGGAAAGCCCGCAGCCCCCAGGTCTGTGGGGCTACGCAAGCGGTTCCCAAAGAGCTTTAGAACAAGGCATAGTTTTCCCTGCTGGCTCTTTGGGCGGGGGACCCATCTCCATCCATATGTCCATTTTTGTGCTTGGCGCAGCGCCAAGTGGGAAAGGCTGGCGTAGAGGCTGAAGGCAGCAGGAAAGACCGCAGCCCCCAGGTCTGTGACGCTACGCAAGCGGTTCCCAAAGAGCTTTAGAAAAAGGCATAGTTTTCCCTGCTGGCTCTTTGGGCGGGGGACCCATCTCCAGCCGTATGGCCATATTTGTGCCTAGTGCGGTGCCAAGTGGGAAAGGGTGGTGTCGAGGCTGAAGGCAGCAGGAAAGCCCGCAGCCCCCAAGTCTGTGGGGCTGCTCAAGCGGTTCCCAAAGAGCTTTAGAACAAGGCATAGTTTTCCCTGCTGGCTCCTTGGGCAGGGTACCAACCTCCAGCCGTATGGCCATTTTTGTGCCTGGCGCGGCGCCAAGTGGGAAAGGGTGATTTTGAGGCTGAAGGCAGCAGGAAAGCCTGCAGCCCCCAGGTCTGTGGGGCTACGCAAGCGGTTCCCAAAGAGCTTTAGAACAAGGCATAGTTTTCCCTGCTGGCTCTTTGGGCATGGGACCCATCTCTAGCCATAGGCCATTTTTGTGTCTGTCCCGGCGCCCAGAGGGAAAGGGTGATTTTGAGGCTGAAGGCAGCAGGAAAGCCTGCAGCCCCCACGTCTGTGGGACAATTCAAGCGGTTCCCAAAGAGCTTTAGAACAAGGCATAGTTTTCCCTGCTGGCTCTTTGGGCGGGGGACCCATCTCCAGCCGTATGGCCATTTTTGTGCCTGGCGCGGTGCCCAGTGGGAAAGGGTGGTGTCGAGGCTGAAGTCAGCAGGAAGGCCCGCAGCCCCCAGGTCTGTGGTGCTACGCAAGCGGTTCCCAAAGAGCTTTAGAACAAGGCATAGTTTTCCCTGCTGGCTCTTTGGGCGTGGCACACATCTCCAGCCGTATGGCCATTTTTGTGCCTGGCGCGGCGCCAAGTGTGAAAGGGTGATGTCGAGGCTGAAGGCAGCAGGAAAGCCTGCAGCCCCCACGTCTGTGGGACAATTCAAGCGGTTCCCAAAGAGCTTTAGAACAAGGCATAGTTTTCCCTGCTGGCTCCTTGGGCGGGGGACCCATATCCAACCGTATGGCCATTTTTGTGCCTGGCGCATCGCCAAGTGGGAAAGGGTAGTTTTTGAGGCTGAAGGCAGCAGCAAAGCCCACAGCCCCCAGGTCTGTGGGGCTACGCAAGCGGTTCCCAAAGACCTTTAGAACAAGGCATAGTTTTCCCTGCTGGCTCTTTGGGTGGGGGACCCATCTCCAGCCATAGGCCATTTTTGTGCCTGGCGCGGCACCTAGTGGGAAAGGGTGGTGTCCACGCTGAAGGCAGCAGGAAAACCCGCAGCCCCCAGGTCTGTGGGGCTACGCAAGTGGTTCCCAAAGAGCTTTAGAACAAGGCATAATTTTCCCTGCTGGCTCTTTGGGCGGGGGACCCATCTCCAGCCGTATGGCCATTTTTGTTCCTGGCGCGGCGCCAAGAGGGAAAGGGTGGTTTTGAGGCTGAAGGCAGCAGGAAAGCCCGCAGCCCCCAGGTCTGTGGGGCTACGAAAGAGTTTCCCAAAAAGCCTTAGAGCAAGGCATAATTTTCCCTGCTGGGTACTTGGGCGGGGGACCCATCTCCAGCCATATGGCCATTTTTGTGCCTGGCGCTGTGCCCAGTGGGAAAGGGTGGTGTCGAGGCTGAAGTCAGCAGGAAGGCCCGCAGCCCCCAGGTCTGTGGTGCTACGCAAGCGGTTCCCAAAGAGCTTTAGAACAAGGCATAGTTTTCCCTGCTGGCTCTTTGGGCGTGGCACACATCTCCAGCCGTATGGCCATTTTTGTGCCTGGCGCGGCGCCAAGTGTGAAAGGGTGATGTCGAGGCTGAAGGCAGCAGGAAAGCCTGCAGCCCCCACGTCTGTGGGACAATTCAAGCGGTTCCCAAAGAGCTTTAGAACAAGGCATAGTTTTCCCTGCTGGCTCCTTGGGCGGGGGACCCATATCCAACCGTATGGCCATTTTTGTGCCTGGCGTGGCACCAAGTGGGAAAGGGTGGTGTCGAGGCTGAAGCTAGCAGGAAAGCCCGCAGCCCCCAGGTCTGTGGGGCTACGCAAGCGGTTCCCAAAGACCTTTAGAACAAGGCATAGTTTTCCCTGCTGGCTCTTTGGGTGGGGGACCCATCTCCAGCCATAGGCCATTTTTGTGCCTGGCGCGGCACCTAGTGGGAAAGGGTGGTGTCCACGCTGAAGGCAGCAGGAAAACCCGCAGCCCCCAGGTCTGTGGGGCTACGCAAGTGGTTCCCAAAGAGCTTTAGAACAAGGCATAGTTTTCCCTGCTGGCTCTTTGGGCGGGGGACCCATCTCCAGCCATATGGCCATTTTTGTTCCTGGCGCGGCGCCAAGAGGGAAAGGGTGGTTTTGAGGCTGAAGGCAGCAGGAAAGCCCGCAGCCCCCAGGTCTGTGGGGCTACGCAAGCAGTTCCCAAAAAGCCTTAGAGCAAGGCATAATTTTCCCTGCTGGGTACTTGGGTGGGGGACCCATCTCCAGCCATATGGCCATTTTTGTGCCTGGCGCTGTGCCAAGTGGGAAAGGGTGATGTCGAGGCTGAAGGCAGCTTGAAATCCTGCAGCCCCCAGGTCTGTGGGGCTACGCAAGTGGTTCCCAAAGAGCTTTAGAACAAGGTACAGTTTTCCCTGCTGGCTCTTTGGGCATGGGACCCATACCCAACCATGTGGCCATTTTTGTGCCTGGCGCGGCGCCAAGTGTGAAAGGGTGGTGTCGAGGCTGAAGGCAGCAGGAAAGCCCGCAGCCCCCAGGTCTGTGGGGCTACGCAAGCGGTTCCCAAAGAGCTTTAGAACAAGGCATAGTTTTCTCTAATGGCTCTTTGGGCGGGGGACCCATCTCCAGCCTTATGGCCATTTTGGTGCCTGGCGCGGCGCCAAGTGTGAAAGGGTGGTTTTGAGTGAGAAAGCAGCAGGAAAGCCCGCAGCCCCCAGGTCTGTGGGGCTACGCAAGCGGTTCCCAAAGAGCTTTAGAACAAGGCATAGGTTTCCCTGATGGGTCTTTGGGCGGGGGACCCATCTCTAGCCATAGGCCCTTTTTGTGCCTGGCCCGGCACCAAGTTGAAAAGGGTAGTTTTGAGGCTGAAGGCAGCAGGAAAGCCCGCAGCCCCCAGGTCTGTGGGGCTACGCAAGCGGTTCCCAAAGAGCTTTCGAACAAGGCATAGTTTTCCCTGCTGGCTCTTTGGGCGGGTGACCCATCTCCAGCCTTATGGCCATTTTTGCCCCTGGCGCGGCGCCAAGTGGGAAAGGGTGGTTTTGAGGCTGAAGGCAGCAGCAAAGCCCGCAGCCCCCAGGTCTGTGGGGCTACGCAAGCGGTTCCCAAATAGCCTTAGAACAAGGCATAGTTTTCCCTGATGGCTCCTTGGGCAGGGGACCCATCTCTAGCCATAGGCCCTTTTTGTGCCTGGCCCGGCGCCAAGTGGGAAAAGGGTGGTTTTGAGGCTGAAGGCAGCAGGAAAGCCCGCAGCCCCCAGGTCTGTGGGGCTACGCAAGCGGTTCCCAAAGACCTTTAGAACAAGGCAGAGTTTTCCCTGCTGGCTCTTTGGGCGGGGGACCCATCTCCACCCGTATGGCCATTTTGGTGCCTGGAGCGGCGCCAAGTGGGAAAGGGTGGCTTTGAGGCTGAAGGCAGCAGGAAAGCCCGCAGCCCCCAGGTCTGTGGGGCTACGCAAGCGGTTCCCAAAGAGCTTTAGAACAAGGCATAGTTTTCCCTGCTGGCTCTTTGGGCGTGGGACCAATCTCTAGCCATAGGACATTTTTGTGCCTGGCACGGCGCCAAGTGGGAAAGGGTGGTTTTGAGGTTGAAGGCAGCAGGAAAGCCCGCAGCCCCCAGGTCTGTGGGACAACGCAAGCGGTTCCCAAAGAGCTTTAGAACAAGGCATAGTTTTCCCTGCTGGCTCCTTGGGCGGGGGACCCATCTCTAGCCATAGGCCCTTTTTGTGCCTGGCCCGGCACCAAGTGGAAAAGGGTGGTTTTGAGGCTGAAGGCAGCAGGAAAGCCTGCAGCCCCCAGGTCTGTGGGGCTACGCAAGCCGTTCCCAAAGAGCTTTAGAACAAGGCATAGTTTTCCCTTCTGGCTCTTTGGGCGGGGGACCCATCTCCAGCCATATGGCCATTTTGGTGCCTGGCGCGGCGCCAAGTGGGAAAGGGTGGCTTTGAGGCTGAAGGCAGCAGGAAAGCCCGCAGCCCCCAGGTCTGTGGGTCTACGCAAGCGGTTCCCAAAAAGCTTTAGAAGAAGGCATAGTTTTCCCTGCTGGCTCTTTGGGCATGGGACCCATCTCCAGCCGTATGGCCATTTTTGTGCCTGGCGCGGCGCCAAGTGTGAAAGGGTGGTTTTGAGTGAGAAGGCAGCAGGAAAGCCCGCAGCCCCCAGGTCTGTGGGGCTACGCAAGCGGTTCCCAAAGAGCTTTAGAACAAGGCATAGTTTTCCCTGCTTGCTCTTTGGGCGCGTACCCATCTGCAACCATGTGGCAATTTTTGTGTCTGACTCGGCACCAAGTGGGAAAGGGTGGTGTTGAGGCTGAAGGCAGCAGGAAAGCCTGCAGCCCCCAGGTCTGTGGGGCAACGCAAGTGGTTCCCAAAGAGCTTTAGAACAAGGCATAGTTTTCCCTGATGGCTCTTTGGGCAGGGGACTCATCTCCAGCCGTATGGCCATTTTTGTGCCTGGCGTGGTGCCCAGAGGAAAAAGGTGGTTTTGAGGCTGAAGGCAGCAGGAAAGCCTGCAGCCCCCAGGTCTGTGGGGCTACGCAAGCGGTTCCCAAAGACCTTTAGAACAAGGCATAATTTTCCCTGCTGGCTCCTTGGGCAGGGGACCCTTCTCCAACCGTATGGCCATTTTTCTGCCTGGTGTGGCGCCAAGTGGAAAAGCGTGGTTTTGAGGCTGAAGGCAGCAGGAAAGTCCGCAGCCCCCAGGTCTGTGGGGCTACGCAAGCGGTTCCCAAAGAGCTTTAGAACAAGGCATAGTTTTCCCTGATGGGTCTTTGGGCGGGGGACCCATCTCCAGCCATATGCTTTTTAGAGCTTGGCGCGGCGCGAAGTGGGAAAGGGTGGTTTTGAGGCTGAAGGCAGCGGGAAAGCCTGCAGCCCCCAGGTCTGTGGGGCTACGCAAGCGGTTCCCAAAGAGCTTTAGAACAAGGCATAGTTTTCCCTGCTGGCTCTTTGGGCCGGAGACCCATCTCCAGCCATAGGCCATTTTTGAGTCTGTCGCGGCGCCAAGTGTGAAAGGGTGGTTTTGAGGCTGAAGGCAGCAGGAAAGCCCGCAGCCCCCAGGTCTGTGGGACAATGCAAGCGGTTCCCAAAGAGCTTTAGAACAAGGCATAGTTTTCCCTGCTGGCTCTTTGGGCATGGGACCCATCTCCAGCCGTATGGCCATTTTTGTGCCTGGTGCGGCGCCAAGTGGGAAAGGGTGGTGTCGAGGCTGAAGGCAGCAGGAAAGCCTGCAGCCCCCAAGTCTGTGGGGCTACGCAAGCGGTTCCCAAAGAGCTTTAGAACAAGGCATAGTTTTCCCTGCTGGCTCTTTGTGCATGGGACCCATCTCCAGCCGTATGGCCATTTTTGGGCCTGGCGCGGCACCAAGTGTGAAAGGGTGGTGTCGAGGCTGAAGGCAGCAGGAAAGCCCGCAGCCCCCAGGTCTGTGGGGCTACGCAAGCGTTTCCCAAAGAGCTTTAGAACAAGGCATAGTTTTCCCTGCTGGCTCTTAGGGCGTGGGACCCATCTCCAGCCATAGGCCTTTTTTGTGCCTGTCCTGGCGCCCAGAGGGAAATGGTGGTTTTGAGGCTGAAGGCAGCAGGAAAGCCCGCAGCCCCCAGGTCTGTGGGACAATGCAAGCGGTTCCCAAAGAGCTTTAGAACAAGGCATAGTTTTCCCTGCTGGCTCTTTGGCCGTGGCACCCATCTCCAGCCATATGGCCATTTTTGTGCCTGGCGCGGCACCGAGTGGGAAAGGGTGGTGTCGAGGCTGAAGGCAGCAGGAAAGCCTGCAGCCCCCAGGTCTGTGGGGCTACGCAAGCGGTTCCCAAAGAGCTTTAGAACAAGGCATAGTTTTCTCTGCTGACTCCTTGGGCGGGGGACCCATCTCCAACCGTATGGCCATTTTTGTGCATGGTGCGGCGCCAAGTGGGAAAGGGTTGTTTTGAGGCTGAAGGCAGCAGGAAAGCCCGCAGCCCCCAGATCTGTTGGGCTACGCAAGCGGTTCCCAAAGAGCCTTAGAACAAGGCATAGTTTTCCCTGCTGACTCCTTGGGCGTGGGACCCATCTCCAGCCGTACGGCCATTTTTGTGCATGGCGCGGCGCCAAGTGGGAAAGGGTGGTGTCGAGGCTGAAGGCAGCAGGAAAGCCCGCAGCCCCCAGGTCTGTGGGGCTACGCAAGCGGTTCCCAAAGAGCTTTAGAACAAGGCATAGTTTTCCCTGCTGGCTCTTTGGGCGTGGGACCAATCTCTAGCCATAGGACATTTTTGTGCCTGGCACGGCGCCAAGTGGGAAAGGGTGGTTTTGAGGTTGAAGGCAGCAGGAAAGCCCGCAGCCCCCAGGTCTGTGGGACAACGCAAGCGGTTCCCAAAGAGCTTTAGAACAAGGCATAGTTTTCCCTGCTGGCTCCTTGGGCCGGGAGACCCATCTCCAGCCGTATGGCCATTTTTGTGCCTGGCGCGGTGCCCAGTGGGAAAGCGTGGTGTCGAGGCTGAAGTCAGCAGGAAGGCCCGCAGCTCCCAGGTCTGTGCGGCTACGCAAGCGGTTCCCAAAGAGCTTTAGAACAAGGCATAGTTTTCCCTGCTGGCTCTTTGGGCGTGAGACCCATCTCCAGCCGTATGGCCATTTTTGTGCCTGGCGCGGTTCCCAGTGGGAAAGGGCGGTTTTGAGGCTGAAGGCAGCAGGAAGGCCCGCAGCCCCCAGGTCTGTGGGGCTACGCAAGCGGTTCCAAAAGAGCTTTAGAACAAGGCACAGTTTTCCGTGCTGGCTCCTTGGGCGGGGGACCCATCTCCAGCCGTATGGCCATTTTTGTGCCTGGCGCGGCGCCAAGTGGGAAAGGGTGGTTTTGAGGCTGAAGGCAGCAGGAAAGCCCGTAGCCCCCAGGTCTGTGGGGCTACGCAAGCAGCTCCCTAGAGCTTTAGAACAAGGCATAGTTTTCCCTGCTGGCTCCTTGGGCAGGGGACCCATCTCCAGCCGTATGGCCATTTTTGTGCCTGGCGCAGCGCCCAGAGGGAAAAGGGTGGTGTCGAGGCTGAAGGCAGCAGAAGGCCCGCAGCCCCCAGGTCTGTGCGGCTACGCAAGCAGTTCCCAAAGAGCTTTAGAACA